>NC_069710.1:26187085-26277016 GCF_027358585.1 Pangasianodon hypophthalmus
ATTAACTACTTAGCATAATAATCTAATTGAAGTTATGTTGGCTAAATAGTTGGCTACATATTAAACTAAAATGGACTGTGGCAAAGCAGATTTTTTTTTTTTTTTCGAAATATTATGTAATAAAGTTATCTTCATAGCATAGTAATTGTCAGTTTTTCCGCTGTTTTGATCATGAAAAGCAGTTAGATCGCAATGTATTCTGGGAAAGTTCTGTTCCTGAAGTCAGTGTCGATGTTGCCTCCATCCTTCAGACCTCCAAGGGGTCTAACAAATTTCACCTAACCCAGTAAAGTACATCTGAATGGACACCGAAAGGGAAAGTCAGTAAAGGCGTAATAAAAGCAGTATTGGAATGTAACCCATTTTTCTTAGCATAGCCCAATCATAAGTGTCAATTAAGTTCATTTTAAGGAAAATGAAAAATGCTGGTGTAGGGTCTTCTAATGTAGGGATAAATTTGAAGAACCAGTTCAAGGACTGAGAGCAGTGAACACCTTGTTCATTGATGTAAAGAATTTGAACTTTGAATTTACTGAATTTTCATTCTCTCTGAAGCACTGAAAACAACTTGAAAAGGAGCTTACAGTTCTACCTCCTGCTTTGCACTCTGATGTAATGTAATGGGAGAATTAAAATTTATGGCTCTTGTAATATAGGCTTTATGCTGACTGTATGAGTACGTTAAACTGGGAATATGGCAACTTAAATGACTGAAGCAAGTAAACTTAATTAACTTTTGATGCAAGTAATGTATTAAAACCTACTGAATAAATGCATAGTAAACAGAACCATGCTTGTGAGAAGTATTGCTTTCCAATCTTGCTTTAAAGTGTTTCCATCTTGAGTATTCAGGAAAAGGGTTTCTTTTTCTGTTTCACTTTAAGACAAGCATTATAGGTCTGGACTTTTGTACTGCAAAATGATTGCACTGAGGATCGGTAATGTTGAGGATCTACTTTACCTAAGAAAATAATTTTGCATTTAGGCAAACAAAAATCATTCCTATGTGTTGCATCCTTACAGTTTGGTTGTCACTTGAACCACAGCCCCCTAATTGTGGCTCCTAAAAGTGTCATGCACAGCACAGTGCCCATAGTTTATCAGACAGAGACCTGTGCAGATCAAGATCAAAGCAAAGACACCTACTTTTTTCCACTATGTGGGACAGTGTTTGGAGGTTGAAATTAGATGTCTTCAGGTCTTCTGACGACATGTATTCAGAAATTCCAGACCTGTTATGTCCTGCAGTAAATCTCCCTGATTATAAACCTTAAGTCACAGATTGCACACAGGTCAGTGGAGGTCTGATTGAGGTATACAATGGCTTGTTAACTGTTCAGACTTCATAACCTGTGAGAATTCCTGTGTTAATGAGCTGTGCTATCATTACTGAACTTCTTCTGTGAGCATGGAGAGACTAGACGATGTCCTTGGTAAGTTGACATGCCTGCCAATTAATGTGTACCTGCCATTCTAAATGGTGTTTTCTGCAATTTAGAACATATTCGCTTGATGTCGTTATTATTAGGCATAATGCTAAGCCCACCAAAAGCTCACTGTAGGATAAAAGCATGCCTAATCATGTCTCTGTCTATCATCTATACATGTACTCCTTCTGCCTGATGTGATGCTAGTGCCTGATCCTGACACACTTCTACTGCTGTGGCTCCTCTCCCGCTCCGGTCCTACCCGATTCATCCTGATGCTTTGCTTCTGCTTGGAGCTTCTGCACTTGTGACTCAACTTTTATTGCTGCGGATGGTCGCAAATAGATACTGTTCTCAAAAAGAGTATATGTCCAAATCTCATCCTTGCTTCAATTGATAATGTCACCTGGATACTGTAGATTTGTACCTGCTGCTGTAATCATAAAGACAGTCCAGAAACTGTCCCAGGACTTTTATTCACAATTTGCTCACACTGAGCATCACATTTCAACACACTGATTACAGTTTGACTTTAGTCTTCTACAGATGTATCGTGTAATGCTTAATAATCCCATAGAAAGCCAGAAAATTACAATGCATCACAATAGGTAGTGCTTAAATAATCAAATCTGGTATACAGTAGAATACCTATAATGTACAATACTGTGGAAAAGTCTTAGGCACCCTATTTTTTAAACTACAAATGTTATTATAGATGTTTATTTTATGACTGCTCCATTACTGATTCAATATAAAGACATTTTAGATTTTCAAACATTACTTTTCCAGCAAAAGAATGAAATGTTTGCATGTCAGTAAAGAAACTAACCTATTACAAAATACACCACTTTTCTGACAAAAAAAACATAATAAAGGTTTTCGGGATTTGACTGCAAAAAACAGAAGCAAGTGCGACAGTCAGTCTCAGAAAATCTGTGGCAGATTCTCCAAGATAAAACTTACCAGTCAATTTCATATAAAATTCACTCAATAAAACTTACCAGTCAATTTCCTGAGACTACTGATGTGTTTTTAAAAAGCAAAAAGTTGTCACACCAAATACTGGCTTAGATTA
This sequence comes from Pangasianodon hypophthalmus, assembly GCF_027358585.1. Classification (NCBI taxonomy): domain Eukaryota; kingdom Metazoa; phylum Chordata; class Actinopteri; order Siluriformes; family Pangasiidae; genus Pangasianodon; species Pangasianodon hypophthalmus. Next base: position 26,189,588 of record NC_069710.1, read on the forward strand.
GTTTATTAATGTTGAGTTAATTAATGTTAATTAATTTTTTGAAAACAAACAAACAAACAAAATAAATCATGTCAGATCTTTTTGCACCTTTAATGTGATATAGCAACCAAAGAATTTCAAGTGAAAAACATGCAAACCTTTTAAGGAGAAAAAAGAAAAAGAAAAAACTTACAATAACCAATAAGAGTGCGTACACCCTTTTATAATGGGGCCTGTGACTGTGCTCAGAATGAACCAATCACATTGAAACTCATGTTCAAAAATAATTATCATACACCTGTCATCAATGAAGAGATTCTGATTTACCCCAAATAAAGATTAGCTGTTTCTGTAGGAATTTCTTGACATCTTGGTTTTATCCACCTGCTGAAGCCATGGTCCACTAAGGGCTGACAAAGCCTGTACAGGATCTCAATGTTGAAAGGTACTGATCAGGAGAGGGGTAAAAAAGCATTTCCAAAACATTAGATGTACCATGGAACACCGTGAAGACCATCATCAACAAGTGGAGAAAATGGAGCACCACAGTGACATTACCAAGAACAGGACATTCCTCCAAAAGTGATGAAAGGACAATAAGAAAACTGATCAGGGAGGCTACCAAGAGACTTACACCACCATTAAAGGAGCTGCAGGAATATCTGGCAAAGTACTGATCACTTCATGTCACTGCATGTGACAACAATCTCTCATATTCTTTACATGAAGAAAAAAAACATCCAAGTCCACCTATATATTAACCTAAATGTGGCAGAATATGTTACGGTCTGATGAAACCAAGGTAGAATTTTTTGGGCAAAATTCTAAAAGACATATTTGGTGCAAAAAACAAACAAACAAACAAAAACAAACAAGACAGCACAACAAGTCATCTATAGAACAAGTCATCCATAGATACCCAGGGTGAAGCATGGTGGTGGCAGTATCATGCTATGGAGCTGCTTTTGTTCAGCCGGGACTGGGGCTCTAATCAAGATAGAGGTAATGAATGACAGCAAGAGGAAATGTGGACTTTTATTTTGAAACCGAGCTCTCTCTTGTTCACCGGAACTTGCAAAGTTGGCGCGCCTCTACTGCTACTCGAGGAGTGTTTTGTAGCTGAAAAAGAAAAAGAAAAAAAAAATTTCCATAAGGATTTGCACGTGTGCATTTGGAGATTATGTGACAGTTCATGTAGATTATCATAACGGAGATTGAAATGGCGTAAATCAGTCTGCAGTTTGAGCAATGTGGAGACTACACTCTGCAGAATCGGGGACAGGTAACAAGCTTTGCCTTCCTTCACATAAACACACACAAGTGCAATAGAGCTCAGTGTAAAACTTCTGTACTATATGTGCAGTCATTGTGTATAGTTAAGGATGTTATGTTCTTTCTAGACTTACTTTCTCATCTTTTCTCTCCAGTACAAGTTGAACATGTGGCCATATGTAATATAAAGCTGCATCTCTGGGTCATCACTATATTTACTTGGATTCATCATGTCAATAAGATGTCAATAAAATGTCAAAGTCAGTTTCATGGTGTTAACAGAAGTCAGGACTGGGACAGCAAATTAACTGGATCTAGTAAAAATAAAATAATTTTAGTATAATATAGTGTGATATAATTACTAAAAAATGATCTTGTCATGCTTTCTAGGCCCAATCTCTTTGCATGCTGGTAAGGAGTATGTAGTAGGCCGTAAGAACTGTGACATCCTTCTGTCCAACGACCAGTCGATCAGCCGTGTGCATGCCCTCATCACTGTCACTGAGCAGGTGAAAAATCACACACTCTCGCATGTTCACACTGTGTGGAATGATCAACATACAGCCAGCTCATAGCTGTTCTTCACCATCTATCATACAGCTGTATATGCCACAATATTAGACTATAGTCAACGTCATAAACAGTTTCTGCCCTTTTCCAGGTTTGCATTTTGTTTTTGTTTTTTTTTCAGATTTAGTTCATTATCTATAGAATCAACTTGGTGATCCAGTCATTTTTACGCTATCACTTCATTCCCCTTCATTTTCCTAAAACAAAACATGTGACCTTTTGAGGTAATTTGAGCTTCCTTAATTCAGTTACAGACATCACTCATATCAGAGGATCAGTCTGGATGTTCAGTTTGGAACAGGAAGCTTGGTGTGCACATTGTTGATTTAGTTTGGGTATTATTTTGGACAGCGTATTATGTAAGGAATAAAACACAATAAGGCATGGCATGCAGTTATATGAAAATAATCAACAACAGGGTGGTATGATGTGGCTGGCATTTAATATTATGGAAGGTCCTCGAGACAAGTTAGTTCTTGTTATCACAGCTATAACCAGTTATTTCCAAACCAGCGTCTCTGTTTTTCTCTCTCTTAAAGTTAATAAGCCAAAAAAAAAAAAAACATGCAGCTTGTCACCTTACCAGGAAACCGGAAGGTGCAAAGTCCTCTGTCTTGAAGACTATCCCGTGGTGGAAAACTTATTGACACTGAGACACCTTGCATAAATGTTATGTGAATGTTATGCAAATTTCTTTGTTAAATAAGAGAATGTTTTTTAAATCTGTTAAATTTATTAACATTTACATGTTAACATGGTGTTGTTTTTATATATATATACTGTAATAAATAAAAAAAGTTACAACAGCCTTTTAAACCAATGTCAGTTATATATATATATATATATATATATATATATATATATATATATATATATATATATTGGTTTGGTACATTGGTTTAAAAGGCTGTTGTAACTTTTTTTGTTTTGTTTAATTAATTAATTTTCTGTTCTAGCTTTGATCCATTTTGGCAGAATTTATTAGTTATTTTTAAATTAATAAATACTTAATGCTTTGTGAACGTAGGCTCTTCTCTCTGCCCTGAAACTATAAATTTTTATATGATGGAAGCCATGTGCATAAAAATCCCAAGCTGTAATACCTGTGTTAGCATGTTCAGCAGATGGCGCAGCTTCCCTTATAATTGAGTGATGAAGCTGTTGACTGGATTGGGTTTATATTGTTGCAGGCTGTCACGCTGAAGGACAGCTCCAAGTATGGCACTTTCGTCAATGACAAGCGGCTAGAGACCGGCTCCACCAAGACTGTTTATGCTGGAGATAAACTCACATTCGGGGTCTTTCAGAGCAAGTTTAGGTGTGTATTCCTTACCCAGTCGTGCTGTTGTTTTTGACGGAGCATGTTAACATGAACACTAGTCAAATTGTACAACAGCTTTATGTGCAATTTGGAACCATTTTAAAGCTAATTTAGAAGTGAATCATTAGTCGCTAGTAACATTAAGACCACTGTGTGTCCAGCCACCTAAAAAAAACTGTATATGATTATAAAATGGACACAGTAACAAAGTAAAAGTTTACTAAACAAACTAAAAGAGATCTGATTATTGACTGACACACATAATAATAACACTGATTATTGACTGGCTCATTTGTATCAACTCCTCTTTATTTGTCTCAGGCTGGAACTGGATTCGGTGGTGGTGTGTTCATCATGTGTTGATAATGAAGGGAAAGCAACTCTCTCCAGGGAGGTCCAGGCGCTTGGGGGGCGTCTGGTCAACACATGGTCTCAGGAGTGCACTCACCTAGCCATGCCTGCTGTTAAAGTCACCATTAAGGTCAGAAACACATCAGCTTAAAAGGTTCTACCAAAAAAAACCCTTAAAAACCCTGTTATACTGCACAAAACATACTGTAATCTTGGGCACTTACTCACTTATGTTCACTGGACAAGAGGTACATTAATCTAGCCAAGAAAACTTTTGCACCAACCAAAGAGCTCCCTTCCTAGTGTAAGGTGATGTCCTGTCTCATAGCATTTCCAAATGTAATGACCAATGACAACAGACACTGTTAACTTTTGGTAACTTTCACTGCAGTAAATATTGTTTATTACAATATTCTGATGATACTGTGCAAAATGTAATAGCAACACATGCCTTTGTTTATTATAGTGTTCTGTTGATACTGTACAAAATGTAATACTGACGCATGCCTTTGTTTATTACAGTATTCTGATGATACTGTGCAAAATATAGTAGCAACACATGCCTTTGTTTATTACAGTATTCTGATGATACTGTACAAAATGTAATAGCAACACATGCCTTTGTTTATTACAGTATTCTGATGATACTGTACAAAATGTAATACTGACGCATGCCTTTGTTTATTACAGTATTCTGATGATATTGTACAAAATGTAATAGCAACACATGCCTTTGTTTATTACAGTATTCTGATGATACTGTACAAAATGTAATAGCAACTCATGTCTTTGTTTATTACAGTATTCTGATGATACTGTACAAAATGTAATAGCAACACATGTCTTTGTTTATTACAGTATTCTGATGATACTGTACAAAATGTAATAGCAACTCATGTCTTTGCTTTGGAGCAATCTGCTAGAATGCACATGTGGCGCAGATATGCTAAGTGAAACTGTTGCTGTGTGTGCAGACGATCTGTGCGCTGCTGTGCTGTCGGCCCATAGTGAAACCTGAGTTCTTCACTGAACTCTCCAGAGCTGTTCAGCAGAGTGAAAACCTTCCTAAAGTGGAAAGGTAGTGATTTCCTCTCTTTAAAATCTATGCTGCATGAGTGAAAATAAAAACTAAGAAACTCTTGTGTTAGAACTAGGGTTGCAACTAACAATTATTTTGATACTTGATTAATCTATTGATTATTTAATCTATTGATTAATTGATTAAATACCAAAAATATTATAGTCCAACTAATACTACTGCAGAACTCTTAATGAGGCTCAGTTAAATAACAGGTCACTAAATGCAATGCAGTGTGCACTGACATTTATCTGGTAATCTGTCCCAGCATGAGCATATTAAAAAAACTAATGCAAGGTGATGGCATTCTGTACATTTTTTTTTTTCTGTTTTTGCAGACTGTTTTGCAGCTAGACTTCTTACCTGCATTTCAAACTCTGATTTGCTAAATATCTGCTACCTGAAACACTCTGATGTTAAAGTTGTTTTGCTTGCCTTTTCTGCTTGCGAGGCAGATCTTTTTCAGTGTGTAGTGTAATCGAATTTTGAAGTGGACTCTTGTGTTTGAATGCCTGGAATCACTGAATCAACTCTTTTTGGGGTCGACTTTGATCTGAACCGAAAGCAGGATGGCGACTTGATGAGTTGACACACAGTATACAGGGTGTCCGAAAAGTCAGGAACTAATGAAAGTACCAAGAAGTACTATCTCTACCCTTTCATCCAATGTTAATGCCATTTTTCACCTGTAAGGAAAAATATATCAAAATCAGGCTTTAATGGCCAAGTATTCTTACACATACAAGGAATTTATCTTTAGTTACACACTAGTACAATAACACACATTCTTACCTGAGTTTAACTGCATACACACACACACACACACACACACACACACACACACACATACTCTCTCTCTCTCTCTCAAACACACATTCATACTTGTAAACCTTGCAAGTGTAAATAAATAATGAATACAAAATCATGTATATGTAGTTTAGCTCCCATTGGTTCCTGACTTTTCAGACACCCGGTGTATTCAAATATATATTGTTTATGCTATAAAAATCAAATAATGTAGCATTTGTCAAAGTAAGTAGTTTAACTACTTACCAGCTAACTGATTAAAATAGATTTCCTACTCGCTGACCAATACTGCATAATGCACAAGTGAGAAAACATTCAGCTCTTGAACTAATTGTTCATTTGAGACCTTGCTCAGTCATTTTTAACCCATCAAGTTGTTCTACAAAATACCAGTTTTTGGGCCAAAGTAGCACAAGGTAATGTTTTTTAATAGGACAGGAAAGATATGTAAATATGACCATAAATGTGCCATACCAGATAAGGTCGGAGAACTCAGAATACACTGTGGCTAATAAGCATGATTCAGCCAGGTACATCACGCTTCCACTGTTTGTCACATTCCCAAAAAACAAAAACAGCTTCTACCCTGAGATGAGTTGTGTCTGTTTTTTTTTTTAGGTAAGTGCATCACGCAGAGGGCATTCAGAGAACCTCAGGGCAATTAGAGCAATAACATATTGGTCAAATCAATCAAACTCCTTTATTTCAAGAACCATTCCTGATGGCTTTTTCTTCTGAAAAATTCCCTTGAAACTGCCGCCATTCCTTCAAAATGACCCCTCATGCATGAAGCTCATGCATCTCATTTTTTTAAACATTGCTGTAGTTGAGACACTCCTTTAATACAGGAAAAGCCTCAAAGTTTTTGATCCTTGCCTCAATTTTGTAAGGCAGAGAGAGAAAGCAGATGCATTTTTTCTTTGCAGTCCTGCATTCAGGTCGTTAAAACGTTTAAAAATGTCAGATAGGCCAGCAGTGCAAGCCATTCAGAACATTTAGGTGCTAGCGGTCTCATCTCTCACTTAGCGTGTTACTCCTGGACAGACATTATACCTCGCTGTGGTTCAACAGCTGATCATGTTCGACTGTTAATCGTCATATTGACGTTAGCCTATCTTCCTTGGTCTGCAGGTGGTGCCATTAGATTGACCTAACATACATTCATCAAAATGATAATTTTTTTTTTAGCACCACTCTCAAAGCTCCCAGGTTAAGAACCCCTGCTTAAGAAATATTTCATTTGTGGAGTGTTTGTCCATGCTTGGTTTTTATTTTGCTCTTTCGTCCATGCATGATTTTATTTTGCTGAACGTTAAACCCCAGCAGCAGTTCTCATCTCTGTGCAGAACCAATTCATTTACTCTTTCCCTCTAATGTATTAGAGGAATTACAATAACTGTGTCTTACTATAGAACATTTTGCGTATTAATTTCTGATGTGTGCATGTGTTCAGCTTCAGGCCGGAAATAGATGAGCCGAGTCTCAGTAAAGAGAAGGTGGACCTGGGACCTCATCTCGAGAGAAAGACTCTGTTTGCGGGCAAAACCTTTGTCTTCCTCAACACCAAACAGGCAAGATATGCATAAGCATCTGAATGCTTTTTAACATATTTGGTCAGCTAATTTAAAATTGATAAATAAATGAAACATGAGGAGAGACACTGAGTATTACTTAATGCAGTATAGTTGCAGTATAATGTTGTTAATAAAGCACTGTAGTAGAAATATTCAGTGTAAACTATTAACAATTGCAAATTTGTTAAAAATAAAAAATCAGCGTTAGTTCTCGGACTGAGTGCACTTTTTGCTATTTCATTTATATTCAAGTGTTCGTGGCTCTTGTGACTCATAAAAATCAGGCTTCTTAACCTTTTAAAAGTGTGTCCTCTTGTGTTTATCCTGCCGGCCTCTGTCCAGCCCATGGTGTTTTCCATTTGTCAGTGAGTCAGTGGTGAAAGTGCTTGTGAGCACTGAATTTAATGCACGGAGCACAGAGTAGGGAGGAGGAATGATGCTGATTATGTGGAGAGAACGTAAGGACATCTGTTCTGAGGAAACACCCTCAATTACTTCCCCCTCACATACTTACAGCTTAATAGTAATGAAGGTTTGCACTAATCATAGAGTGGACGTTTACGTTTGCGGTATTCCTCTAAGTCAAGTGAGTTGTCTTTCCTTCCACTGACATTAACTCAACAGCGTAAATATCTGTGGAGGGCCATGTCCAATTAACTCTTTCCTAATCAGCGTAGGGTCTGTGGTCATGTACTTAAGGAATCAATGGCCAGTTGAATTTTATGAGTCACTCCATTTAGTCTGTTAAATGGGGATTTATTTGAGTCTGATTTTTGAACAGGCCTGAGGGTAATACCAAAGTTGACTGCAGTGTCAGTCCTGCCCTTTACTGAACGAGAACATTCACAAAAGCTACATGAGCATGTCTTTAAAACACCACATTCTGTTATTGAAATAATGAATGTACCCTATCAAGTGGCCCCCACTGAAATTTGTCCATTTGTCTCAGTCTTTCTGCTTGTTATAAGTCTTTAAAAAGTTTGTTATTATGAAAGGTAAATGATTACACAGAGAACATCTCTAATACAGGAAATGGCTAGGTGTAGTCTTGCTCATCCTCAGAAATATTTGTGATATACATGACATCTGACATAAAGTGTTACACAACATTCTTGAATGTGATTGGTCAGAAGGTGGTGATTAATTTTCTATAACAGCATGGCTCTGACAATAATGCCAGCTGCAAGGTTTATGATTAATGTGCTCATTTTACTACTCTATCGTTTTCATAGTAACAGCTAACACAAGGACTTGTATGGAAGATGCTCCACATAAAAGGAGAAAACAAAACATGTAATTATTGATATAGTAAAGTTTTCCATAAGGAGGCATTAATTTAACATTTTTGGAAGGAGTCTCCAATGACAGGGCTTTGTAAAAGTCAGAGGTAAAGCTGTACCTTTAAAGTTTCCCACATGGGAACATCTTCCTCATATTCTTAGTAACATGACAAGCTGCATGTTTGTCTTATTAATTTCAAGAGAAAGAAAAAAAGATGGTGAGGGAATGCCTGTTTATAGCTGTTATAATGGAAGTGATAACTTGAACTAACATACTATAAATTGATAAAATGTACATGTTCTTCTAAGGGGAATAAAACATGCTTGGACATGCTGTTATTAGAAAATAATCAACCACAGGGTGGTAACAGTAACTCCGCTTTGTGTCTGGCCACATCACAAGAATCACTTCGTCATTCATTATTTACCTATAACTGCACACCTTATTGTTTCTTATTCTTTACTTAAATATTGACTCCACACCATTTGAACTGGCATCACCGCATTCTTGTACATTTACTGAAACCACTGTAGAAGCTTCTAGAAGTTTCTGTTCAGTTTTCTATATTGAAAATCTGGTGCATGGCTTACTAAACATGCTTACACCTGGAGAACATTGGAGAATGTTCAGTTTCCAGTGAAAATCCAGAGGTTTCAGCCATAATTGTTGTGGGTTAATAGACAATGTTGATACAACAGTGATACATAATTCTTCTTTTTATTTAATGTGTTTGTGTGAATTTTTTTCCCAGATGAAACGCTTAAGCCAGGCCATCAGTTTTGGAGGTGGAAGGAGCCAGCTTTTGGAGGAGGGATCTCTGCCTGTGTCACTCCTAGAGTCCACAGGAACTTGTGTTGTTGATGTGACAACGGGATCTTCCCAACCACTCATGCCTCCTACCACGAAGAAGTGGGCCGAGTCTGTCGGCTTGATTCTAAATAGGTAGCTTGGGGTGACTTGGGGTGAATTTAAATTATTATTTATGAAATATTTTCAGTATCACACAAAAGAATGGGAACGATCTTGACAGGGTTTTTAGACTGATGGTTGTAGAACCCAGTGTGTAGGGTGCAGAGGAAGACTCAGGAGGCAGGTGGAATTTTAGCACTTCTCTTAAGTCGCTCTGGACAGGGGCATCTCCCAAATGGCATAAATGTTTACCTTTACCTGACCTGATGTTTACCTGATGTTTACCTTTAACTGACCTGATGTTTACCTTTAACTGACCTGATGTTTACCTTTACCTGACCTGATGTTTACCTGATGTTTACCTTTAACCGACCTGATGTTTACCTTTACATGACCTGATGTTTACCTGATGTTTACCTTTACCTGACCTGATGTTTACCTTTACATGACCTGATGTTTACCTGATGTTTACCTTTACCTGACCTGATGTTTACCTTTACATGACCTGATGTTTACCTGATGTTTACCTGTACCTGACCTGATTTTTACCTTTACTTGACCTGATATTTACCCCTACCTGACTTGATGTTTACCATTACCTAACCTGATGTTTACCCTTACCTGACCTGATGTTTATCTTTACCTGACCTGATGTTTACCTGATTTTTACCTTTACCTGACCTGATCTTTATCTTTTCCTGACCTGATGTTTCCCTTTACCTGACCTGTTCTTAACCTTTACCTGACCTGATGTAAATAAAATTAAATAAAATGGTATTGTTACAGTAAAAAAAATTAAAATATAGAGATTGCAATAAACATTACCGTTTGCTTAACAAACATTACAGTTTGCTTAACAAACATTACAGTTTGCTTAACAAACATTACAGTTTGCTTATGGTTGTTAGTGACAGTCAGATTTGTCCAAAATATGTAACCGTAGAAGACACCTATCCTTTTACTGCCTTCTGAATGGCAGGCTTTACCTTGGGAGCATGCTGCCCAAAAATTCAACCTAACAATGCAGTTTTTTCCTGAATGGAATGATATTTTGAAGAGATAACAGTGCAATATGGTGCTTGCTGAATACCGTATAACTAGTTACCTGAGCTTTTCTAGCAAGGACTTAACAGAATACAATATTGAAGGTCTTATTTTCCACAGTAATTACGGCTACTACTATTAATGTAATTAGAAAGAATGTCATCATTCATGAAAATATCTCATATGGTACATGACAGATTTGCACTGTTGCTCATGTTTTATGTCAATATTATTCATATAAGCTTTGTGTGGCTGTCTTAGACGGTGCTGATGTTTGATGTTGGTGAATATTGTGGTGTTCTTTTGCTAGAGCAATACTGCAATCCTGCCTGATTCAGCAAATCTATTCCCTCTCTTTCAATCTCTCTTGCTGGCACAGAAATTGTTTACGCTTCATTGCTGAGTCAGAGATTGGATTGGCTGCCATTTATGTCAATAATCAGACATACTGCAATCCCTGCTCCTCTTTGGATTCAGGTGGGCACACATGCGCACGCACACACACACACACACACACACACACACACACTGAGATTATTATTGCATGGAGATATTATGGTTCTGTTTTAGTATCGACAACTGTCCATGATGAAACAACTTGAGCACATTTAATGCTAACCTTATTTTTGGTCTTTTAGAATCTGGTAAAATGAAACCACCAATCCCTGAAGCAACGCTTTCCCAGAATGCAGCAGTGGATGAGACTGTGCTTCATGGGGCCTCCCTAAACATCACTGCTTATGTGGTTAATACAGAGCCAGATAAGAGTATCTGCAGGTAGGACATTTCACTTAACATTCTGCATAACGTCTGAACGTTTTGGTTAGGGCTCATTAGTCTCAGTAACAAGTAGGCTAATAGGAAAAACATTTGGGATATGCAGTCTGAGCCAAAATACTTTGACCATAAATATCAGCTACGTTTCAATTCTACACTATATTAATAATAGACCTGCTACATGTATGAAGCATGTATGAAACAATGATGAAGCAATGTTTGTTTCTTTCCTACTATTTTTTTTCATGCCAGTTCAATTTAATTTTATAGTTCTTTTAACAAAACAGTCGTGATTCCCAAACAGGGTTGATGAAGGGGGTACGCAAACAAAATGCTGAGATTTACCGTTCATTTAATTCTACCCCAGTCTAAAATAACATTCAAACTGAGCATGTATTTTTAACAGGCAAAATATAAACTTGTGCCCCCTCTAGTGTACAAACAGCAAAATGGTAGTGCCATAAAAGGACAAATACATGACATCCAATCAAATTACCACATCTTTTGGGGTCAAAAATCCATCCACTCAAGAGTCACGCGTAAGTGCAGATCTTACCGCATGTCATTTATTGCCAGCACGTGGCTAGGTAATGAAGCAAAGTAATAGCTAGTAAGATTAAAATGGATAAGTGGCTACTAAGATCTCAGGCTGCAGCCACAGAGAGAAGGTCTACTCCCATTAGCTCGGCTGATCCACAATCCTCTGACAGCAGTACCCCAGGTCCCTCTAACGGTGCTTCAGAAGCAAGAGTAAGTGCACCCACTGCTACTAGCCCGGTTCACACTGATACTGACAACAATGCATCTGAAGTTATGTATGATGAGAAATATATCTCTTTGCGTTTTACATACATTGGCAATGAAGAAAATCCGCAGCCACAGTGTGTTATATGTGCAAAAGTACTCTCTTATAACTGCATGAAACCAGCATTTTTGCACAGGCATTTAGAAACAAAGCATGCTACTTTGAAAAATAAACCTCGATAGATTTTCAAAACACAATTAAGACACCTCGGGAGTAGTAAGGCCCTTATAACAGCATCAGAAAACCTTTATATGAAGAATCTGGAAGCATCCTACATGATATGTTACAGAGTGGCTAAGACAGGCAAACCCCATACTTCTCTGGAGAACTTAATTCTTCCTGCTGCAGCTGATATATCTGGTGTAATGCTTGGGGAAAAGGCCAAGAACAAATACAGAGGATGCCATCATCAGACAGCACTGTTTCAAGTCACATCACTGATATGGCAGAAGAAGTTTTAAAACAACTTTTGCTTTGCATAAAAGCCGAATTCTATGCTTTACAGATTGATGAATCAACTGATGTAGCTGGCTTAGCTCAACTGCTGGTATATATCCGGTACATTCACGAGGGTTCAGTTATGGAAGATGTACTTTTCTGCAGACCGTTGAAAGGCAGGGGAACTAGGGAGGAGATTTTTAAAGTCTTATATAGCTTTGTAACGTCACATGGACTTTTGTGGACAAAATGTGTGGGCATCTGTGCTGATGGAGCAAAAGCCATGACAGGGAAGCATTCAAACTGTCACATTGTTACTCCATACTGATGTGCGATGGTTGTCCAGGAAAAGGTACTGACATGAGTGTTTGAATTGAGGGATGAACTTAAAGCTTTTTTTTAATTGACCGTCCTTTTGAATTGTGTCACTGCTTGCATGATGAAGAGTGGCTCACAGTACTGGCCTATCTGGGTGATGTTTTTTTCCCATCTGGATGATCTGAACCTCAGATTACAAGGAATTTCCACAACCATATTCAACATGCAGGATAAAACTGATTGCATGATTAGGAAGTTGACTCTCTGGTCTAACTGCATTAATGAGAAAAACAGAGGCCTTTTCGTCATTGCATGATCATTTGCTAACCAAAAATCATGCAATGATTTTTTGTGCTAACAAAATCAGACAAAAGTCACTGCCAGATTACTGGATAGCCTTGTGTGCAGAGTATCCTGCCTTGGCAATTCGTGCTGTAAAGACATTACTGCCCTTCTCAACAATGTACCTTTGTGAAAGTGGGTTCTCAGCACTTAGTAGCATGAAGAACAAATATAGACACAGACTGTGCATAGAGAACGATTTAAGACTCAAGCTCTCTCTGATACAACCAAACATTGCAGCGTTATGCATGTCACATCAAACACATCCATCTCATTAATTGGTGAGTCATTTATTTTAAATATATAATCATATATATGATTGGTTGTGACAAATGACATATTTGATAAAAGGGAGTTATTTGGCGAAATTAAATGTGTTACATGTGCACGTTTTCAAAATACTTGTGACTGTAGTCTAACTGTGAGAGAGAGGGTACACAGAAGGATGTTAAATGCCTGGGGGCATGCCACTGTAAAAGGTTTGGGAACTACTGCATTACAGCATTCTGTTGTATTGTTAAATTGAAAAAGCCAAGCAGTAAGACAATACCTTGAAAATATACAGGATCTTGGATGAGAATAAATAGGAGTCTTACGAAGCCTAAGACGGACGATATATAAGAGTTAATAATAACTACAGCAGTTATTTGGAGTGCAGCTCTCTAGGGCACGGGTGTCCAGTCTTATCCACAAAGGGCTGTTCTGGTTTACATTCTATTCAAGCAGGAGCCACATCTATCCATGGGAGATTATTGACTGCAACAGGAAGGTGAATAAGTTCAAAGAATTCCAAGACGAAAGAAAAGGAAGCTCAGCAGCAGAAGAACAGTATTATTATTATTATTATTAATTTACTAAAATGCAGAAATTTTAAAAATCAAATCTGTGTGTTCAAGTCTCTGGTTGAGTAAGAATGGTTATTTTATTTTCAGACAACTGAGCTAAAACACTGACTATATAAGATATCTTAGAAGCATTTCTGAAGTAGTTGACCTTTTACTTCTGTAGGAAGGACTTGTGTGGTGCCACAGCTGTGGGTGAGACCCCAGAAAAACGCCGTGCAAATCCGTTGGATCCAACAACATCTACAAAGCCGCCACTGGCCACAGAGCCTCCAGCTGCCTGCTCTGAGCCTGTGTCATCATTCAGCAGAGTACAAGAAGAAAAGGCAAAATCAGAGGGCCAGAAGAGTGATGAATGTGCTAAATTCACAGGCTCTTTGAACAACAGTGCCACAATTAAAAAATCCCCCCAGAAACAAGCATCACTCACTTCCTACTTCAAGCCTGCCAACAAAAAGAGGCAAGGCTCTAATATCACAGTAAACAACACTCAGCCTCTTAACATGTTGTAGAAATGTGTTTATATATCACCTATTTTTAACTGTGTGATTTAATGAGTAAATCTGTTTATGATGTCCTTCTGCAGGCTGCGTGAGGGCAGCGCCGACTCCGAACTATCAGAGGCCAAACTATCCAGACGAGAGGATGAGGGAAGCAAGGAGAAGAAGAACTCAAATGTGGCTCCTTCTCTACAAAAATCCTCTGCCACTAGATCAGGCTCACAAACAGCCCAAAACCAGCATGACACAACCCCACGCTACGGTTTCAGTGGCAGTCTTGGTTTGGGTTCAGGTCTTGCTAAAGATTCTAAATCAGGTGGCAGGCAACAAAATCTGAGCCTGAATTTAGATTCAAATTACAGTTCGAAGAAGAGGAAAGAGCCAGAACAGGACCCTGTAGCACCTGCTGATCTCGACGTTTCTCTGGAGGAGCTTGAGTCCATCATGTCTGAGGACATGGGCGAACCTCTGCAGCCCACAGCTAATAAGAAGCAGTGTTTTGATCAAGGGGAAGGAAGCACAGCCATTGTCGGGGAGGATTATAATGCTACATTCAGCAAGCAGCAGAGAGCAGAGAAACAGCAAAGCATAGTCAGTACAAGCCAGAACTCAGAACAGGACAGGCGGAGTTCAGCCAATCGGGACCCAGAGAGAAAGTCACGGGTCACATCCAATAAGACACAGGATTTGGAACGGGAACAATACAGTTCAACACACCGAAATGATAGACATGAAAATTTAGATGTCAAAGAAGAGGAAGTTTCTTTTCTTTTGGTGAGGGGAGCCTTATGTTTACTATTACTACTTCATTGTTCCTATATTGTTCTTTATACTGTCTCTTTTTTTACTTTATTTTAGAATTGATTAGAAAGGTTAATTTTAGCAGAGGTGCCAACATCTACCACTTAGCTGTAGCATTTACAGCATCTGATCCCTTGTATGGGAGACTATGCTTTTCAGCTATCTCAGATAAACCAGTGGCCAGGCCACACACACACACACACACACACACAAAAACATTCCTCTGGCAGAAAAGGCAGTTTACTGAAAGGGAAAGGACGGGCGACATGAGAAGCATTTGCTTGTCACCTCACGTCAAGTTTATCTAGGTGAACTTTGAATTCATGTGAATTCATGTGCCACAGTCTTGTGAACCAACAGAAAAGAATAAGGCAGAACTTGGTTTCTTTAGAGGGGAAAGCCACGTAGGCGCCACTAGATATCAAGTAGCAGCCACCCTAGACTTGCCTCGCTGTTTTCTTACTGTTGCTTGACACAAATCTTAAAAACAGTTTAAATTAGGTGACATATGCTTGGGATTTTTGTGTTACAGTTCAGTTTTTTTCTCTTCCCTTGCCTACTAGAATTATTGTTGTTAAGATTTTGTATGTATCTTACTGTCGTATGTATAATTTATAGGAAAATAAGGTACAGAATGGTTCCACCAAACACGGTGAGGAGGCTGCAGTAAAGGAAGAACTCATGGTAGGGCTTTTTTTTTTTAATACACAGATAACAATTGTATTTACTAAACCAGAGAAAAAGGTCATTAGGATGTTTTTAGTAAATTATCATTGCTGTGTTTATAATAGTTAGATGTAAAATCATGCACTAATGCTGAGGTGGATTTGTAGGGCTCGAGCTCAGGCTCTGCTCCTGAGAAAGATCCTGAACTTCCTAGGAAGCTTTTGCAAGTCCAATTTAAGTCCCTGACTGTGAGTGCTCCTAGCAGGATGAGGACTGAGCCACTACAGAGCCGCGATCCCAATGGAAAGAATTTCAAACGCTTCCGTAAGGTCAGTCGTAGAGCAACAGGTCAGGTTAT
Source organism: Pangasianodon hypophthalmus (assembly GCF_027358585.1). Taxonomy (NCBI): domain Eukaryota; kingdom Metazoa; phylum Chordata; class Actinopteri; order Siluriformes; family Pangasiidae; genus Pangasianodon; species Pangasianodon hypophthalmus. The sequence goes on from NC_069710.1 coordinate 26,205,621, forward strand.
GGTGATAAATATGTGCTTCTCTTTATTCAGGGCTCATTGCATTATACTATTTGTTTTAGATCCCTGTTCCTGGACTTCAGGGGTTACCCAAAATCATCGGTGGCTCTGATTTGGTGGCGCATAACCGCAGCAAAAACTCAGAACTTGAGGAGTGGCTGAGGGATGCAGCTGAGGTAAGAGAAAGGAGGAGGGAGAGCAGAGAAAGAAGGAGAGAGAGCAGGGAAAGAGATCTGGCTGGCTTAAAAATGAGCAAATGGAGAAATAAATAGAAAGAGGAAAAAATATCCAGAGCTATGTGTATAAATAGTCCAGTTAAACAAAAGAATATTGTGATTCATATAACTTTTTTTTTTTTTTTTTTTTTTTTTTTTTTTTTTTTTTTTTTTTTTTAAGCAAGAGAAGCAGCAAGAACGAGAGGAGACTCTGGGTGATGACCTGTTCAGGTATGACATAGTCTCCCTTCTGTTTATCATGGCCGCTGTGAAACTGGAATTGAGGAGATGGAGGGCTGTGCTTTATTTATTTTGACTTCAATGCTTCTTGCATTGTGTGGTCATCAAAACACAACAGAAAAACTTCAATCTGTTGTTCAATCAGGCTCAGCAAGATGCTGTCGAGAAAAAGGCTGTCCAGAGCTCAGCACTGGCTTTCTCTTGTTCAGGCTTTTTCGCATCTAACTGAAAGACAAACAGCACATAAAGAAAGTATCGTTAAACACTCACAGGTATTCACTGATTGATTAAATTACCCATTGCTTCCTCAAGCATTCCTTGAATTCAAAAGCAGTGCTTAGCCACGCCCTCACTACCACAGTGACATACAGGATTATCTTGTTTTTGAAGCAAGCATTATGCAACACACGCACACACGCAGATAGCCATGCATACCAGTCTGAGCATAATTACACAACATATTTACCTCATTCACTGCCCTTTGACCCTGCCAAATCAAGGTGGATTTACCCAGTGGCACTAAGCTGTCATGGCATGCCTAGGTCCAAAGCCTGCTTTTGTGACAGCAAAGCCAGGCTCAGACAGTAAGGTGCTGTAGTGCATGAAACAAGGAGACAGTGAAAAGGAAGAGTTCAACTGTCTACTTAGTTCTTGTCTGTTATGGTTAACACTCATACACACCAGCTGTGATGATAGTAACTTTATATAACACATTTTCTTATACTTTTACAATGCATCTGAGTGCTTTTAAGTAAGGAATAAAACACTTGGAGGCTTGCTGTTATTAAAAAATAATCATAACTGGGGTGGTGTGATGCAGCGTGAAGTGAAGCAGAGTTATTGTTACTGCAACAGCAATTTACCAAAGTTCATCAGTTCTAATTTGTTAATGTATGACACATTGTACTTTTAAATGTTTATAGTCATAGTTTAGTGTTGTGAAACATCAGTATTCTAGCTACAGACAGTTGATTCCCAACCAGCCTCCCTTTTTTTCTCTCTCTCTTTAAGTTAATAAGACAAACACGACTTGTCCTGTTGCTTGAGAAAGAGGAAAGTGCAAAGTACTCATCCTAAAGACCATTATTAAACATTTTTAATCCATTTTTTATTATTAGGCTTAGTTTATGTGGAGTGTCCGCCATACACGTCCCTGCATAAGATGTTGTTATAGAAATAATAACGTGTGAGAAAGAACGCATTAATATAAACCTGTGATTTCAAGTACAGCCAGTACTACTGTCAGAGCTGCTGTTATAGGTAAATAATCAACAGCACTGTGGTATAAAGTATACATAAAAAAAGACTAAAAGGAAACACAAATAAAATGAGAAAAGAAAGTACGAATAGATCTAACATGAATGAAAGACTGTATGAAGCACAACATTTAATAAAATCGAAGCCAATGTAAATGTAAACAGAAGTATGATAATATGTGTACACTAAACAGTAGGATAGGATTTTTGAGATTTGTTTTTTATTTTAGCTGGTGATACACACAACCTGATGTATTTTAGGCATAAACAAAAGTTTCACAAAACAGCTTCATATGCATATCTCTTGCAAATGAATACTGGTTAATTTAACTAAAGAATAGTGTGCATAAATTGTGTCAATTGTATTTTTGTAAGGGAAAGGTTATTATACTGTGTACGATATGGAAAATTATGTACGCATAAGGTCTGATGAGGGTGAGAAGAAGAGTGAGGAAGATGGAACAGAGAGAGAGAGATACAGTGTTAAACAAACCAAGGGAAGGGAAAGAGTTTGTTAAAGGCTGATGGTTGTTGCCTAGAGACAGAATGCAGCTGAAGTGTAAGTCTTGCGTTAAAGTGGTGCCATTTCTCCTGCACACACACCAGGCTTGCCTTCAGCCACCTATAACTGTTTGAACTCTGAATCATAATGCTTAGCCAATTGAGCATAGAGAGGGAACATCACATGAGGAGAGATACAAAAGTACAGTCAACATGGCTTTTCTGGCTCTTCTTTCTCTTGTACTGCTGCTTCCTTTTTCTCTCTAATCCCACCTTATGTCCTTTTTCTCTGTGTTTGAAGGCCCAGATGTATTTAATTAAAAGGTAGCTGGGTTTAATTGGTTAATTAATGTCACAGTAAAGTATAAAGGTTTACAGATTTATCACTGAGCTTGGTTTTACCCAAAAATCTTTCTTTTCTTTTTTTTTTTTTTTTTTTTTTTGTAGGTACAATCCAAGGACTACTAAAAGAAGATGAAGATTGTTAATTTTCGGTTTTACTGATTTGAATGTTCAAGCAGATCCCACAGTTTTTAAAGCGTTTTGATGGGTTACAGTTACAATGTTCTGAGCAATTTATCAAATTGCCATTTTGCACTTGCTTTTAGACCATCATGAAAGACATGGTGTGTAATGTTTCTAAAAATGGGAGTTTTCACATTTGGTTATTTTTCATAAGCCTTCATGTTTCACTTACAGCTTTTTCCACAGCTATCACAATTACTCATAATAAATAGCACCTATTAAAAATCAGTTATCTCACAAGACCAACAGTTGTTATGTACTACTGATAAAGTAGTGTTTCTGATTGAGAGATGGCCAGTTTTTGTGGATGCTTCATTGAACACTACAAATACAGCATGTGGAATCCTTGCTGTTGAATACCTGCCCAACTGAATGAATGTTTGTATTTGAATTGTGGATTAAATTTACATTATTGTGAAATATGTCAGTGAAGAATAACATGAAGGCTTCATGAAATGCAGTAAATAAACAACAAGCCAAGCCACCAGCTGTCTATATTTTCAAATGATCAAGCTTATAATTAATACATTCCTGGATTAACATAAAGCCAAAAAAAATCTAACAAACGACAAGTATTTGAAAAGTTTTATTTATCCCTAATAAAATGATGTTTACAAAACATGTATCAAAACATTTTTTTATTGTACAAGTTTGAGCATTCACACAAATTCAGGTAAGTTTGGAACACAACTTATTTCCTTATTTTGGTTTTGGCAACTCAAATGCATCTACATATTCTTTAGCTATTATTCTAAATACCTTACCTGTTGTAAGGACATGCATAGGAAGATTAATGATGTTGTGACTTATAGCAGGGCTCTTCAATCTTATCTGCAAAGGACAGGTGTGGTTGCAGGCTTTCATTCCATTCAAATAGGAGTCTCCAAGAGACCAAGACCATGATTAAATAGTTGGGATCGGGATGACATTCCTGCTTGGATGGAGTAAAAACCTATAGCCTTACCAGCCCTTTGGCCATAGGCACACAGCCTGACTTAGAGTATAGGAAAAAAGTTTTTAAAAAGTAGGGTAAAAAAATCAGTAAGATCAAATATAATTAATTATTCCATAATTCACAGCTTTGTTAAAATTCTAAATAACAAAACAGATACACATGAGGCCGAAAGTTTTTCTGATTGATGGGGTTGGATCAGAATTAACAAGTAATTGATTTGGTCAGGCATAACCATTAGTGGCATCAACAATAAGACTTTATATGGGAAGCAAATCATATGGAACAACTACTGTTGATAGCCTTTTCCAGAGGCTAAGGCCTAACTTCTACTTTGGAAAATTTTATATAAGCACCTAAAAACCCATAGGTATCCATTGGTTGCTCAGTCTAAAGGATCATACTGTATCAAGACCTTGTTACCCAAGCACTCTAAATACACATGGGGACATATTTTACATATGTGGAACCAGATAGTTAATATTTAAGTCTATTATTGAGTCAACTTGGGTTAAACTAGAGGTGTGCACAGGACCATTTTTAATCCACTTCAGACAATCTTGACCAGTCCCGCCCTCTCCTATCGAAAGTGTGAACAATCTTGATCTTCCCCACAGTTATTTTCATTTGTATGTGCTTTTGATATTTTTGAATAAACTTAATTGGTTCTGTTTCCAAAAATTAGTCATTTAAATCACAGTAACACTAAGTATAAAGCAGTTACAAATTATGAGCGCATGAATGCTGTAAACATGTAGTGCTGCATGAACACCCAGTATTCTCCCTTGTTAATGGCCTTTCTTTGTCCCATGAGCTTCATATCTGGCTGCCTGCTCATGCTTGCATTTGTGTTTCATTGCAGTTATGGGCTCTTTAACTGTGATGGGTGTCTTAAAGAATGTAATAACAAGTAAACAAAATAGTTTAGAGTATGTGCAACATCATGACATCCTGCAACATCAGCCTGAGTAATCTAAAAAAATGATTAAATTTGGCACATTATTCCACACATGATAACAAATACCTTTGTTACGGTTTCTGTAGGACAGCAGTCATGGTTCATTTTTTATATTCTCCTATATCCTACAGTCATATGCATTTTACCTATTTTAAAAATGTTAAGAAAGCTGTATAGTTAAAAATATATGTACTCACTCCATTAATTGTAAAAATAATTTGCCACTTTCTTTATACAAACTATTAGACAGACTTCAGACAAATCCCCCTCCTCCTCTACTATCACCCTCATCAGCAATCAGTTTCCCTTTCTTCTTCATCTGTTTCAGTCTCTTGCGCAGGCAGCTTGCAATGCCCAGAGCGCCTCCCTTCAGGAAACGCACAAAATTGTCCCCAACCAGGGGACCCATGGCAAAAAGGCCTGGCTCAGCACTGCATTCAAATGTGTAAGGGTTTATTTCCACTGGGTTGTGCCTACAGGAGATGGGCCTGCTGGGATCCAAACCCAGGTACCGACCATGGTCCTTCAAGAAATCCAGACTAGGATAGGTTCCAATCAGAACCAGCACCATCGAGACTTTGAAGGCTCTCAGAACACCACTTGATCCCCTTAGTATGCAGTGCATGTCAGGCTGAAAAGAATGCACGCAGTGCTCTGGGAAGCTGGTGTAGTCTGGGTACAGTTCTGTGGAAGCATGATGAATTGCAGTGTTGGCACCACGGTTGGCAATGGGGCATGTCGGGTAGGTCTGAGAACACATCATGTGATAGACCCTGTGATATTCAGGGTATAGCGTTTTCGGTAGTTGTTTGAAGATCAGACTGGGATCATCGGTTTGTTTACGGAAGGCATGCAGCACAGGAATGCTGTTGTTGTAGGCACACAGCACAGCATCAGCTGCAGTAAGTCCTGCTCCAACCACCAGGACCGGGTCAGAAGCAGGGCCCAAGTTCTCATGGTGGTTGACAGCTAGGCCAAGGTCACGCACGCTGTGGAACACGTAAGGAAAATCTTCACCTTCCACACCTAAGCGAGCTGGCGAATCAGATGCCCCAGTTGCTAAGACAACGTTTTCAGCAAACAGGCTGAAAGGAATATGGGTGTCGCCCTGTAGCTGCTGGTAACCCCTGACCTCCCATAGTCCCTGTGAAAACCCCTGAGGAATCCTGTTGTCTCTAATGCCCTCCATGTCCCTCTTCTTCCTGTTCTCCTCCTCTCCTGTTTTATCTTTTCCATTTTCTGTTCCATTTTTGAAACCATTACAAAACCCGTTGTCCCTTCCGTTGTTACTGTTTTCTGTTTCATTTTGACTGCAGTGGTCAAACCGATTTTCTATTCTGTTCTTCTGACCATTTTCATTGCCATGTTCTTTTTCAAGGCTAATGTCCTGATCACGGTGGAGTTTTTGAATGGAAGTGACATAGGTGTTGTCTTTAAAGTTCTTCTGGAGGCCCATGATATTTACATAATTCTTATAGTAAGAGGAGAGCTCGTCTGGAGTGGCCCGGTCATTGGTCACACTCCTACAGGAAAGATGAAAGATTGCATCATCAAGAACCACCACAGCAGTTGGTATTAGTATCCATTACAGTTTGTCTGATACTGTTCACACAGTGAAAAAGCTAACTGCAGGTTCCACACCAAATACAAGTAATGACTGATTAACCTATTATTGATAATATTGATTATTAGGGACATAATAATTTCTAAATGCTACAGAAGTGACATGACATACAGTATGTTCTAAGTGTAACAGCACACTTAAGATTTTTGAAGACTCTCTTCAAGCAGTATACAGTAAATATTTTTTAAATTAATTTGATTTAAGGTATTTAATTAGTACCTCCTTTTTTCAGAGCTAACGTCCCTGTAGTTGACCCCTGGCAGCTCCATCCAAATGCCCAGACTAATGGTGAGAATAGATCCTTCCATTGCCTAGGAGACAAAGAAAGACAACAAAATCAAAAAGGGAGAAAAGCTCTACATCTCGCTAAGTGCTTTCATTATCAGATACTACAGCCTATACTGGGTCTTGATGGGACAATGTTTTCCAAGGTTTTCCAAGACTGCAATCAACTCTATTCAAAACCCAGGCATTGTGTATTGGCCTTTTATGCCCAGCAACATGCATTAAATGCTTTTTGCTGCACGTCAAAACAAAAACAAAAAAACAGTGAAACTTAAATTTTAGTTCACTCAACATTCATAGAGTGTGAGATTCCCTTTTTGACTGGTAATGATGATAATTCAACATGTTAGATAATTTCTGCCTATATCACACATTTTTTTTTACCAACTGAAAGATGTATAAATGTACATTCAGTGGCCAATTACAATGGATCACTTGGAACTCAAGCTGACCATACCCACTATATTCCCAGAAAAGGCTGAGCAACTTGTATGTCATCAAAGCAGATGTTGTTCAGCGCCACAGCCAGGGTTGAGTCCCAAGATTCAGGTGTACTCCAGGCTACATCTTTGCTCCAAAAGCAGGCTTATTCCAAATTTTTTTTTTTAGCAACACGCATGGAAGTGTGTGTATTTACATGAGCATGTGTGTATTGACCTACGATGTGGCTCAAACATACAATATATTCATCAAAAAATAACTCCAGACAATACTCCTAGTTCAGAAAGCTTACATAGGAAGCTGCAGCATATGACTGCTGTTATCAAGATTAATCTTATCAAGATTTATGTTCAGTAAGTTAAAACTGTTTTGTCAGCACTATAAATCTACGGTCCCCTCTGAAATTACTGGAACAGCAAGGCCAATTCTTTTGTCTTTGTTATACACTGAAGACATTCGTGTTTGAGATCAAAACAATAGATCAGACTTTCAGCTTTTATTTCCTGATATTTACATCTAGATGTGTTAAACAACTTAGAACATGGCAACTTTGGTGGCAGACCACCCAATTTTTAGTTGACCAAAAGTTTAGGAAGAGATAGTCTTAAAGTAAATTATAGTAATTTATTATAGTAATTTATATTAATATTTGGTTGCTTGTCCCTTACTTGCAATAACTGCATCAACCTGACGATCTACTGACATCACCAAACTGTTGCATTCTTCTTTTGTGATGCTTTTTCCAGGCTTGTACCACAGCTTCTTTCAGTTGTTGTTTGTTTTGGGTTTTTTCCCTTAAGTCTCCTCTTCAGGAGGTGAAATGCATGCTCAATTGGGTTAAGGTCTGGTGATTGACTTAGCCAGTCTAAAACCTTCCACTTTTTCCCCCTGATGACGTCCTTTGTTGTGTTAGCAGTGTGTTTTGGGTCATTGTCTTGCTGCATGATGAAGTTCTTCCCAATTAGACTGGATGCATTTATCTGGAAATTGGCAGACAGAATGTTTCTGTACACTTCTGAATTCATTCTGCTGCTACCATCATTAGTTGCATCATCAATAAAGATTAGTGAGCCCATTCCAGAAGCAGCCATGCAAGCCCAAGCTATGACACTACCTCTACTGTTCTGTACTGTTGGATCATGCGCAGATCCTTTCTTTCTCCACACTTTGGCCTTTCCATCGCTTTGGTAGAGGATAGGTAGAGCTTTGTTCCAGAAGTTTTTTTTGCTGATCTATGTATTCCTTTGCAAATTCCAATCTGGCCTTCTGATACTTACTGGTGATAAGTGGTTTGCATCCTGAGGTATGGCCTATTCAATATTTCTTCTCTCAAAGTCTTCTTCGATTGGTAGATTGTGATACCTTCACCCCTGCCCTGTGGGGTTGTTGGTGATATCACTGACTGTTGTTTTTGGGTTTTCTTCACAGCTCTCACAATATTTGTCATAAACAGCTGCTGTTTTCCTTGGTCGACCTGTTTGATGTCTGGTTGTTAGTACAAAAGTGGTTTCTTTCTTTTTCAGGACATTCCAAATTGTAGTACTGGTTATGCCCAATGCCGATGAAATGGCTATGGTCGATTTTCTCCCACAGAGAGCTCTCTGGTCTTCATGTTGGTTTATCCCTTTTTACAACAAATGCCTTCACAGGCTCAAACCAAGAGTATACATTCAGAGCTATTAATTGTATACTCAACACTCAAACACTCAATCTAAGAGGGCACACCTGGGCAACAAGAAACACCTGTCAATTCCAATATTTTTGATCACTTGAAAAATGGATGGGTTCAAACAAAAGGTGCCATGTTCTAAGTAGTTTAAACTTCTGATCTATTATCTCACATATTCATCTTTTGATCTCAAACCCAAATGTCACCAGTGTATAGTGTGTATGTGTATATATATATATATATATATATATATATATATATATATATACAGTCCCCTCAAAAGTATTGGAATGGCAAGGCCAATTGCTATATGTATATGTATAGTTGCTATACAATGGAGACATCTGGGTTTGAGATCAAAAGACTCTGTGTGTGTGTGTGTGTGTGTGTGTGTGTGTATGTATGTATATATATATATATATATATATATATATATATATATATATATACAGTCAAGTCCATAAATATGTTGATAAATTTATTATTTATTGAATATGAGCTCAATCCTTATGATCAATGCATTTTATCAGAGTTGTTGATAATTAAAAGGGTGTAGCAATTGACAGTCTAGCCTCATGACTTTCCAATATGCAACTGAGCTCTTATTGGAGCTATAGCCCAGCAAACATCATTTCACATCTTTCAAACTTTGCATCAAAGATTAAATGTTGACAACTTTGACAGTTCTGTAGCAAAGCCTTGTTCTGCTGTAAATTGTCTAACAGATTCTCAGCTGGGAGTTCTTTGCCATTTTTTTAGAATTGGGCTAATTTTGATACATAACCTAGCTTCTTGCTGTGATGCAGTTCACCTCTTCTGATGAGAGACCTCCTAAAAAGGTCAAAGAGATTGTGCCCATTCTGTAACACCACTCAGCACTGTCTGGACCAGTGTGCTAACTTCCAGATTTGCACAAAGGAGCGGATTGAGAGATAGATCAGGTCCAGTCAGAAGTGCTGAAAATGTGCAAGGGAACACCCAAAAGCCAAGTGCATACTGAAAGCCAAGGGCAAGAAACGTGAGAAGCGCTATCTATTACAAGTGCCAGGAGGTCCCATGCGGAAGAACACTAGTGGGCCTACAGAGAACAGCAGGCCGATAAGCTCCACCTCCGGAACCCTGTATCTGGACAGACCCACAGGCAGCAGTAAAGTGCTACTGAAGATGAGCCTGGTCATCTTACAAAATGGTGACAACTCACTTGACACTCTGTTAATTGTCAGATCGGAGCATACTATCTTGTTGTATGAGGCATCTCAGCAGCTTAGGCTTCAAGGTACACCTAAAGATCTAACTTTGCGTACAAGTATGACAAGATGTGCATGTTATCCATGGAGCCATGGTGTCATTCTTAATTTCACACACTAACCAACCTAATAAGATCTTCGACATCCATAGAGAATATGTATTATAATCTAAAGAGACTGTCTCTTCAGCCCATCCACTGTGCACAACTGTCTACAAAGCCTAATATCTCCAACTAATCCAGCCCCCCGGAGGACCAGCTGCAATCAAGACTCAGCTGGGATGGTCGCTTGAAGGCCCTGCCAAGCGTCTGAAGCCTTTTACATCTCAGCAATGTCTCATGACATCAAGCATCCCCTTTGCCTCTGAGCAATTCAGTCCTGTAGAGAAACTTTGGCAGCTGGACACTTTGCATTACAGAAGCAAAGATAGAGTGTGCCACTCCACTGTTGTGGAAAAGGTACCTACCCCCCATTGGTTGCCCCCAACAAAAGCTGCGTGCCACAGCGAGGTGGCTAGCCTATGATCCTGAAAGGGGTGAGGCCTTTAACACAGGAGGCAGGCTACATGAGGAAGATTCTGCTGGAGGAACTAACTGGCAGCCCAGGGTGGTACATCCCCCACCACATAGTCCACCATAATGGGAAGAATAGAATTGTTTTCAACTGCTCTTTCTCCTATAAGGGCACCAGATTTAACAATTATCTGTTACCTAGAATTGTGATGGGTACCACGCTGCTCAGGCTCCTCCTCTGCTTCTGGCAACATCCCTTAATAAGCAGTGATATCAAAGGTAAGTTTTATCAGGTTTGTCTCCTGTCACGGGATCAGCCTCTTCTGACATTCCTACGAAGGGAGATGAGATGGAGCGATCCCCCTGATGTTTATCAGTGGTAAGTACTCCCATTCGGAACAACCCCAAGTCCCTGCTGTGCCATGTTTGCTGTGCAGAAACATGTGATAGACCACACTGAGCCTGGGGAAGATATGCGCACATCAGTGGAACAGTGTTTCTATGTATACAGCTGTCTACGCTGCATTTGCTCTGCTGAAGGTGCAAGCATCTGGTGGATAAGCTATGCAACCTGCTCACTGAGGTTAGATTTGACCTTAATCAGTGAGCTAGCAACTGTCCGAACATCATCAGGCATCTACTGCAAGAGTCTGTCAGGATTGATATGGCACTGTGAGTCTGATACACTTTGCTACAAGCACAGTCAGATAGAATAATATACGAATGCAACACCTACTGGACAGACTCTCTGACAGTCCTTACCAGACTTCAGTCAGAATCCTGTAAGTTCAAAGTGTTTGTGGGCTGAAATCCAGGCACTAACCAATGATCAAGCATGGCATTTGTCAACTCAGAGTAATCCAGCTAACAACATCACACAAAGAGGGACATCATTACAGCTAGAAAAGCACAACCACTGGACTTAAGGCGCAAACTTCCTTTGGGAAACAGAGTCATAGTGGGCTTGAAGGCCAGGAGAAGCACTTCCTGATGTCACAGAAGAGGTGCAGAAGTCAACTTTCTGTGGAGCCATAACAGCTGACCATGAGCTATTTCACCTTGATATCAGTCAGCATAGCACATTCCTGGAGGTGGTAGAAATGGCAGCCCTGTTGCTTCATGGGGTGGCTCAAGGAACAAACAGTCTTTTAGCTGACTGCTTCTATAATCAACCTAGTGCCCCTGCCACTTAGGTGGCTCTTTGGAAAGGGAAAAATGCTCAATCAAGGTAACCCTGTACACTGTCATGAGAGCACAGACCATCCCTGAAGAAGTGCTAAGGACAGTCTTGGTTGATATTGAAGGCATACTTAATCCAGGTCCCTTGGGTATGTATAACCTGACCCAGACCCAGTCACTCCAAACACCCTCCTGATGGACCAACCTGATGCCTCTCTATGGTAAGTAGTATATCCTGAGTCAGAGCTAATGAGTCGAAAGAGATGGAGGCACAACCAAGTCTTGGCCGAGCAGTTCTGGGCCAGCTTCAGACTCACCAGACTCCAGACTCACCAGAAGTGTTTGAAGGAGAAAGAGGACCCTCTCTCCATCCAGGAGCCGAAAGAAAAGCCAAGACTGCCAAAGTCCTGGTGAAGGATTGCACGTTTCTCTGTCCAGTGACAAGATTAATCAGACTCCCTGCAATCCCTAAGTGGATAGATCGCCTGTAAGAAGCAAATCTCCCTCACTCTGCATTGTTTGATCAATTTTTACTTGTTAATGCTAAATGTGTGTATGCATCAAAGAAACCACACACAAATGCACCTAATGAGTAGTATAAACCAACTTGATTGTATCTGTGTTGTTGGTGTAAAGACTTTTAGCAAAACCACCTCATTTACGGCGACATCGTAGTCTAATGTTCTGACCGGACGCCCTTTGAAGGTTGCCTCCGGACAATACCGGCACACTTTTAAATTCTCTAACTTCATTAAAATTCTAGACCAACAAATTGTCAGGACATACATGAGACTAACCATAAATAAATCTTTCAGCAGACCCAATGTATTTTAAGCAGGGAGATGTAGGTGAGGCTGATCATTGTACTGATATTGTAACTAGCAAACCAATGTGAGTGAAAAAAGTGATAGCATAAACAAAGACATCTAACACTAGTTAAATTTCATAACAATTTACTATTGACTATATGACCTTAGCTAATACTTGAAATAGCTTGGTAAGGTTATCCAGTCACACCTTTTTAAATGCACTTCACCAACAGAATGAGCATGATAGAATGTACTTCACCACCATTCAGATGGGTAACTTATTGCAACCCAGCTCCCAGCATGAAGAAGGGGAATGTCCATGACCAATATGGGCAGACGAGAGGTGGACACACCATGTTGTCCGCTCATATGTATATACAGTAATTGGTCACACCATTGAAAGCTAGCAATGTTTAATTTTGTTCCATTCCATTTTGTTAAATGCTGCTAAGAGTCTGAATGGATCATGCAAACTGTCATTATTAAGTTTCAAATGAATCAGTTGAAAATGGAAATTTAAGACATATATTTCAGGCAGTATTATTGTGTTAGTGAAAATGTACTGTATGGCACCACTGTTTTTAAAACGCATTAATGAATTGAAAATGAATTTGAATTTTGTGTATTGTTACACCGCTAAGAAAAAAGTATTCTTTGTCAGGGCTACTTTGCTATTCAAGAATTCAATAAGCATTTTTGCTGCAGTTCAACACAGCGCACATGCAAGCATAATTTATATGATTTTATTGAAGTTTTATAATGAATTTAGTTACATCACAGTGGCATCAATAGCTGAAAAATGGAGCAGTCATTCCAATGCAAGCAACAGCATGGCAAATGAATTGCCTGTATGCATGATCTGCTTGTATTATGTCTTGTTAACTAAGGTGTGCACCATGAAGTTCAGTTACAGTATAGCAGACAGTACAAAACCTCCTTTAATGTTCTCAATATAGTCTTTACACTGTGGCACAGTGAAATCCTTTGTGACTGGAACTGCCTTCATATCAAATGACACCACTTATTTTATTATACTACCATAACTTTTTTCCCCCTAAAATTGTGGTCTCACACTCAATATAGAGTCTATTCTTTAAGTTAATGCTGACTTGTTGCCAAAATGAAAATTAAAATTAAAATTTAACAAGTCCAAACTGTAGTATTAAACTTCTATTTACTCTTTGTGGTAAATGACCCAGTTATCAAAGTGTATCTTAGCAGTTAGAAAAACATGATTTTGAACATATTTTGCATGGTCTAAATGGTTTATTTTAGCTACAATAAATATTTTTGTTTCTCTTAAATAAACTGTCACTTTGACTTATCAGTTACACAATGTAAAGCTCTTAGCTAAAATCTGGGCAACATTGTTGGAACTCTTTGAATTATGGATAGTAACACAATTCTTTTAAAAAATGTAATGTTTGACGCAGTAAGGGAGCCAATGACTGGTCAACTGGAAAAATTCACTCACATGCCAGGCTCCCCCTGGTGTGCCCTTGCCTAGTACTAGATGGGGGATGTGGTGTTGCTTCTCCAGCTTCCACTGAAGTACTGAAGGAATCTCGAAGCCCAAGTCAGCATTTGGGTGAAGTAGTGTATCGAAGAGTACGGCCACTGGGTTGCCTGAACGACCCTCTAAACCCTCACACAGGTATTCCAGATCCTACACACACAGTTATGTATTCAAAGAGGATGAAACTGTAAGTATAGAATCATATGAAAAATACTCACTGTTATAAGCATTCTGTTAAAATAATAACACTTTCAAATAGAATGACAAACACATAAAATGACAATATTTTTAAAAACATTTTGTGCTAATTGCATTGCTTTCATTATAAAAAATGCAAAAAAAAAAAAAAAATCTTTCTCTGGTTTGCTTATTGTATGCTTGTTATAAAGCATATTTTGTGATGATGTTATCTTCACCAATATCTGACTTACCTGCTCTACAATAGGCAGATGTTTAGCCTTTTGTAGTTTTTGGTAAAGTATGGGATTAGGATGCTCAGCTGCTGGATCTAAGTAAGGAGCATAGCCGCTCAGTAGATATGATAAACAGATACCTGAAGGACCGTTTCCTGAGGGGAAGAAACATTATGCTAGGTGCCAAAATTCCAAAACTGCTGAGTCTTGTATAAGCATTTTTTTGTATAACATGTTCTATACTCACCAATGATAATAACTGGCACAGTTGGAGGGCAGTCTCTGAGTACAGAGCTTTCATCCAGAAAAGGCATGGCTACAGCCTGAGCTGGCACTGTGAATAAGACATCAATTACTTACATACAACAATGTCGTTATGTTTTGCATAATTATAAATTTACAATTTTCTTTTTTAACCAAGTGAAAATGACCCTAAGATGAAGGTACCACAAAGTTCACCTCAAAATGACAACTGCAAACTATTATACTTAATAAGGATGATGGAAGTAGGGGTGCTGAGTTTCAGGATTCCTTTAACTGCAGCTGCAACTTCTAAAGTAATAATTTTTTTAAAATTTATCCAGGGGTGTATGCCACTCTACAAAAAAAAACAAAACAAAAACTGACAGTACAGTAAAGAACTAATGAAAGAGCTCCATGTTTAAATGAATATGAATTTTGCCTCCTCAGGGAATACTATGAGAAGGATAAATATAAAAAATAGCTAATGTTAATGCTTGGTTGCTCCCAACCATTACAAATAGAATGGAAGCAAGGAAGCAACCAAACAGCCAATGCTCTCCGTAACTGATATGTTAGTTATATATTTGATATATAACAAACAGGACTGAAGCATTAGTACCCATGTTCAATATTTTTATGATCAAACCTCCTTATCATGTCATTAGTTTTATCCACACCAGCAGAGGGAGTGGGCAACTAATAGTGAGTAGTTTGTGAGAATATAAACTAATTTATAATGAACTAAATTATCTGTTAACAGTACTCAATAGCTGATTGTGTAATACTTGCTCTAACTAAGAATTTATGGCTAATATATCAATTATATCAATATATCGTTTATGGGTAATCACTGTTTTATAAATTGCATAATAAATTGAATAGTATTCAACCATTAATAAAAAGCGTTGCTTGAAAATAGACCAGCTGGTCAATGAAGGATGTTCAACTCAGAATTTTATCATAAAATAAATAATTTGCATCACTGAAGATCACACATTTATTATACAGTAAATATTGATATGTAAGTCATTCAGGGTAGGTTTTTCCTTTACAATTAGGACACAGTGCTGAAGATGTATGTTGGTTTGGTTATATAAAAGGTTACATTTCTAGTCAGACAGGTTGGACTGACCACATCTATCACAGTTATGACATTTTGACTGACATTTTGCCATTCATAGAACTCCCTCGTTTGTTGGCTTCTACTATAATGTAGACATAATAGTAGAATAATAATGTACATGCACAGCCATTCATGAGCGGTGATTTCTGTTGCCTTTTCTACCCTAAAAAAATATCGCAAAGGAAAGACATAGCACAAATAAATATATAAGCCTCTCACTGAAACACACAAATATGTTACTGGCCAATACATAGTATGAATTTGTTCTAAATATTGTCAGCTATAATCCATGTTATTGGGATTGGCTTTACAGCTATGTTTACTGATTTTTAGAGCTGAAAATAATTATTAAAATATGATGGCACAATGAATTGATTAAATCTGATACAATCCCCTCAAATAATCATAATCACCTCAACTAATAGCGATAATTATATAATTATGACAGATCTAAGCAGGCCTTCTGTGGCTGTCTATAATAAAGTGAACTGTTTAACTCAGAAAACTCATTTAGTAAAAATATCTAGATCTTAAAGTGCAGAAGTCTATTGTGCCTTTAGAAGAGCAAAATGGTGTTACATGGTGGAATGAAGCAGCTGTTTTTTTTAAACATCTCTCAAATTCTTAGATAACATTTACCTGAAGGATCCAACATGACACATCCTGAAGAATCATGTCATATTGTGTACACAACATTCTCAGTAAATAATTAAGTTATTAAAATTATTAAGAAAATATGAAGCATTGAATTCTGACTCATGATTAGACATGACCACCTCAGTAAATAATGAAATAAAAAAATTAAGCCTTAGATTGTCAAGACGAGATATCTTGAGGAGTATATTTTAGCATTAGTATCAAGAATAATTAAGTACAGTAAAACAGATGGCTCACACTGGCTCTGACCCCGCATACAGCTGCCTCTAATACACAAGTGAACATTTGGGCCAATTACTACAGTGCTTTCATACACATATACACATACGAGAGGCCATTTCTAGGGATAAGCATGTGCTAATAATACATATATGATATTATCATTATTATATTGTAATTGGCAGCATTTTAACTGAAGCCCCAACTGGCATCAACTTTGAGAGTTCCTTCAGGGTTATATTTGAACAGAATTCTGGGATGGCCTTTGCATGTTATGCTGGCCTAATTATGGTACCTTGGAAAAGAGTTGTTTTTCGGCAGTATTTTGAAGAATTCGTTATATTAATATTAGGCAAGTTGAATATCTCTGTATAAACGGTTATCGGCACGTCTAGACCATTGCTGCTCCTTGTTAAAATACAACATGTGTAAAGCATTGGTGCTTTGCCATTCCATGACAAAGCTAATCATACACAGTTGTAACGGAGCTAGCCATCCCCATTATCTGAGCATGCTCATTGTCTCACTTTAGTGGCCAAAAATCCCCCATGGTTACACCTCAGGTCATCCTCTAAACTCACCTGCCTGTGTTTATGTTATTGCCACTTTAAAAATATGCTTGCCATGCTGACCTTTGTGGCCAACCTGTTTTATTTTGATCAGTTGTTTCCTCCCTGCATAGCGAGGGCATGGGATTCCAGGCATAACTGTCATGTTGTGTGTGGGTGTGTGTGGTTGTGGGTGGTTGTGGGTGGGTTATGGTTTGCGATGGGAGAGTGAGAGCATTGGCAAGTTTGGGAACTGGTATTTCCAGCCCACTGCCCCATTTTAACAGTCTCCTGATCACATTCACAGTGGCGTCTCACATGGGCAGATTAGCACTGTGTTTTTCATGCTACAGAATGGGTTACCAATAACAAGATGCCTCATCACAGTGTGCTGCAACCTGTTAATGCAAACGCTGTAAACGCTGCATAAAGTACATATTAAGTATATTTCGGCAATTTAATTTTTCTAATTAAATTCATTATAATTGCATTATTTGCAGTTAAAGATGACTAAGAAAAACAAGTGATTAAACAATAAAAAAAAAAACCTTTGAAATCTATCATACTGCAACAACAAAATATTTGACACACTATGATCGAATCTGAGACAGAGTGAGCTATTAAGCAAAGGTTTGTTATTCTTTTTCACCAAAACTGGAGAGTTTGCTTATCTGTTACAGTCTCAGACTTATTTAGATAATATGTTTATGTATATTGGCATATGCATTCAACAAGCCTAGTACTTCAGATTCCTGCTATTAATTTTCACACAGAATCTTGTATTTAAAAAAATGTTATAAATGCAACGTTGTGTAATTTTTGGAGTGCCCATGTGAATAATAAACACTTAATCTAATATTAAACGTAACACACTGAATATTTTACTCCTTGCATCCCTCAAGCCAGTGAAAGGTCTGTACATAAAAACACACTGCATCCATACTAGTATCATTAAGCCTTAGAGTAAACTAATATGAAGTTATTGTTTACAGCTGTTAATATTTTTCTTTTGAGTTCATTTTGAGAAAAGAACTGTTTACCAAATAATGATTTGCAATATGCTTACGTTCAGAGCTGAATGTAGATGTAATCTGTCAGATTTATTTATTTTTTTTAAAAAATCACCACTTCAAAGCAGTCTTGTTGAAATCTCTCTCCCTCTTCTCTCACTTTTCAGTCACGTTCAACTCAGTCGTTGTAGTAGCACACTTAACTGTAACTTCGTGCGCAAAACACTAAGTAAGTCAGCATGTCAGCAGCCATCAGGAGCCCTGGAGAATAAATGCTGCCCTATATTGAAGAATATAGCAGCCCATATATCATGCCGAGCTAGTTGCGTCGTGTCAGGCACCTTGCATTTAATTTAGGACACGTCCGCGGTTATGTGAATTATGTGAATTCGCTCACCGAGGAACATGTGCAGTCTTTCACGGTGACGATTTCTTACTTACCTCCAAGCGAATAAAGGCTCCCGATGCTCTTGTGTGCGAAGAGTCGCGAGCGCGAGCGCGGTGGGCAGCGTAAATAATGCGCGACGCCGGTGGGAGGATACGAACAGTGCGCGAGAGCATGCAGCGTTAATCACACGGATGCTCTCGATTCGCGGGTTCGCTGCCTGCTTTGTCACGAGACGCAAAGCAGTTCGGGTCAGAGATGACCGGTTCGAGAATCTGACGCGTCGTCTTCACACACACACACGCGCACACACACACACACACACTCAGCATCTCACACAGCGATGAACGAGCGCAGAGAGACAGCGTGCCGGTTTCGCACGAGAGCTCTGATGTGCGCGGTTACCTTATGCTGCGTCCCAAACCGAAAACTAGTGTACTAAAATGCGTGAAGGCAAAAGAGCAGCTAAAATACATCATAGGTAGCAGACTAGTTTAGCATGTAGTGTGGTAGGACGCGGTTTGGGACGCAGCCCCAAACTTAGCTGCTTTACAGTTAATGCTGTGTTGTTATTGGTTGTACGCAGTTAGGCTACACAAGAAAGATTTTGTGCAATTAGTAAATTATGTATATGTTTGGTTGGAGAATGCTATATTGTGCCAAGAACACACGGGAAAATCTACAGTGCTTTATTACCACCTAGCGTGATTAATTATTAACTACAGCAGGACTATTCAGTTAGTTCAGAGTGGGGGCCAGATTACAGAAACAATACCAGGTGTATTACCAATAAAGGTGTAATACCAATAAAGATGTTTTGATCAATAAAATAAGACTTTTAAATGACGTTTGTAAATACAAAGTAGTTCAAATAATCATGAAACCAGTTCCATGACACAGCTGTATCATGCAGCACGAGCGCATTGTATCAACATCTGTATGAGTGCAGACAGTGGCTGGCGTGTCAGTGCACATAAAGCTGTTTCCATATTCAAATAGCAGCGTGCGCAATAGTTTCACTAGTTTACATCTAGTTTCCATACTAGACAACGTCTGCATACAAATGCAGTATTGTTACTAGCGTTACTATTGTTACTACTATTTTTTTTTTTTTTTACAGGATATTTTCACCATTTTAATATTATTAGACCACATGTGAATACACATGGTGCTTCTTTTATAGTGAGAAAAATGATTCCGATTTAAGAGTCGCACTGAAGCCAGGCTCTGTGATGGTGATGATTGTTATCTGAGAAAGAATCGCCACACTATATGCAAATGTTCTGCTTCTGTAACAAATAAAATAGCTAGTGAAGCGGGGAATGTTGGCCAAAATTGATGGTCAAGTTCATACCTTGGACTGCAACACACCTAGCACTGCATGATTCACTTGTAGAGGTTATAATGATGTATAATCTCTGTAGCTGGTGTCACCCAGATGAGGTTCCCTTTTGAGTCTGGATCCTCTCATGGTTTCTTCCTCATGTCGTCTCAGGGAGTTTTTCCATGCCACTGTCAACTCTGGCTTGGGATAAATCTAAATCTATATGGATATCAGGATTTCTGTAAAGCTGCTTTGTGGCAATGTTGTTAAAAGTGCTTTATAAATAAAATTGAATTTGATTGAATAATTTTTATTTATTTAATTTTATTATAGGTGGGTGTGCGCGTAATCGCCTCGGTGGTTTACAGACTAAATAACTTATTATAGACTCCACAGCAATCAACGCATTTTATTCAGATCAGTAGGCTAAGTGAATAGTCTTATACATCTGACATTTACTCTTCACCAAGGTGGGAGTGTCCAGGTTGGCTACCGTGATTGGACTGTTTATGGCTTGTGATAAATAAGTATTTACTGGACATTGGTTTGTTGATTTGCAGGTGATTGCTCTTATTGTTTTTGGAGATGCTGAGGCACAGCAGGAATGCTCGCCTGCCTGCAGATCTGTAAAGCTGACAAATGCAGCTTAAATGCTCGTGTAGGACCTGTGTAATTTGCTTCATCAGTGCTTAGGTATGGAAGTTTAATATTACCATTACCCATGATTACTTACATCCTAATCACTTTTCACAATGGGAGCACAGAATGTCAAAAAAGTATGTGCAGTGCATGATGTCTAGAGATTGGCTGAAAATACAATCTCTAAACATTTTTTTACATAAGTAGTCTAAGTAATAAGACATTTATTTTCTTTTTAAAATGAATTAACCCATAAATCAACACGGGTCACAAAACTTACGTCGTTTCCTATTAGCAGCCAGGATTGTTGAGTTGAAAAAAGACGCAATCAATCAATCAATAAATCAATCAATCAATAAACCAGTTTTAGTTACATAAAACACAGACATGGGACATCAGAATGAAAGTTGACGGTCTGCTGCTGAAACCCCTGACCTTCTCCTGCCCAGGCCATGCGCGCGCGACATCACACAGTCCACGTAGCGCTCCCAGAAGGCCTGCGCGAGCTTCATGAACAGCTCCTGGTGCCGCGGCTGCGGGGACGCGCTCAGGCGCGTCATTAGGTCCCAGAGCGCGGCCACGCCGTCGTCCGCGCGCATCTTCTTCGCCTCAATTAGCGCGAGCGACGCCGCGTCCCAGCACTCGGTGTTGATCTCGGCCAGGCCGCCCGGAGGCGCGCTCCCGACTCCAACCAGCGACTCGGCGCTCAGCATCGCCCTCGGAGCGGAGACAAAACAACAAGAGGCTGTGGCGAGAGCGAGCACACACACAGACCTGCGGCTTAGCACAGCTATTCGGTCCAGCGTCGAAGTCTTCATAGCTGTAGTTTAAAAAGTGACAGTTTGGACACAGTGTGGTTAATCTGAAGGCGAGGACAAAACAAACAAACAAACAAACACTTCCTCACAAAAAAACCCAAAACAAACTTATTAAAAGTATTCCTTGTTCGACTATTCGGCGGGATCTTCTGTCCCTTTTTTTGTTAAGAAATATGATATGGAAAACACTGAAACATTATTTGTAGTGTTAAAAAAAAAACTTCATCTAGAACTTCACTCAGAACAGTGAGACAATAAAATGACACAGCCTACCTATATTCCGGTAAATCTGTAAGAGCAAAGCGCCACAGTGAACAGTTCTTCTGTTTAGCAAATTATTCTAACTCGTTGTCCTGTATAGTCTTATATTAATCTCCGGTTTTCCCGCATAAGCACAACAGAAGCAAGAATAAATTGGCTTTATAAACCAGTTGCCACACTTCTGAAGGATGTTAAAGTGCCGCGCGCCCACGATTCAAACGTCACTGGACAGAAGAGCGCGCGCAGTTCAGTCCCCCTCCGTGTAATCTGCTCGAGAGCTAATGACTGAGGGGTGCAAGCTGAACTGACAGTAGCCTAGCAGAGAGGTTTTTGGTCCATCGAAAATGCCCACATGCCCCAATATACAGTATATATAGCCGGGGAGTGAATTGGTGAACTGGCACAGTTTAATTTAGCAGCATTTATTTTCTGGCTTGATAAGTGAAAGTCAAAACTTAAGTTAAAAATCTTAAGCTGACCTTAAAAATCTTGAGGTAGGAATTGAGGTAATATTTTAAGTCATTGAAACTATATATATATATATATAGGTATGGGATTGTAATTTACACTGTATGGTAGAGGTATTTAAACTGGAGGGAGCTGCCCCCTAGTGGAGAGAGATTGAATTGCAAGGGAGCGCGAGTGAAGCGTGACATGGGGAAAAAAAAAAGAAAAACATTTAGGATTTTAACCGCGGAGTACTCTTGATGTCCAATTGAATTATCACTCACAAATACACCCAAAGTGTATTCTTCTTCTTCTTAATAATAATAATAGTAGTAATAATAATAATAATAATAATAATAATAATAATAAAAATAACAGCATGCGAAATAGACACATGAACCTGGAATCGGAGGTTCGCAAAAAAAAAAAAAAAAAAAAACGTGAAGTGTAAAAATAATAATAATAATAATAATAATAATAATAATAATAATAATACGTCTGATATGGTTTGAGATTCACTTAATACCAAATTTGCTAAAGTAATATGCAGTAACAGCTTTTGACTATAATATTGTGTTTTATCTCATCTGGGCTATTAGTCATTACATTAAAGAAACACGAAAATGTAGTATGCCATGTGCATGCCAAACACCCAATCTCCCAAAAAAACAAGCCCTCCATTCGCGGGCAAGCAGCAGACCTGGCAACATGCTTCAAGAGGCTGAGCGAGATGTAATTGACTGAAATTTCAGCCAATAAGAAGAGCCCTGGGTCCAATCACAATAAAGCAGGACGTTTTCTACTTCCGCTTTGTAGAACGCTGCTCCTGTACTGTACACATGGCCGCAGGTCGAGCATAAATAAGCTAGCTAATTAGCTGTGTGGGGTTGCTGAGGATTTGGCTATATTCATCAGATGCATTTTAGTTGGTAAAGCGGATAATTGAGTAGTTGAGTAGTTGGTGTAGAAAACTCAACATGGTTTGGATTAGCAGAGTGTGTTGCCGAAAGGTTAGTAGCTACGTTCATCAGCTTAATTATATAAAAAATTGAAGTGCTCTACAGAGGACATTGTGGCTGTAATGTAGTGATGGCGAGACGAAGCTTCATTAAGCATTGACGCTTTCTAGCCATTTGTGTTTAAAAACTATGCTTCAAAAAAACATAGGCTTGTGTAGTCTACCATGTGCGTATGCAAAATTTAGACTAGTAAAAGCCAAAAATGAATAAACCTCTGATGTAAGCCATGTCACATAAAAGAGTTCTTGAAAGTGTATTACATTTTTATCATGGTCTAAACATGATTTTTTTAAAATAATAATGGCCAGAGATGTCTTTCTGTATGTTGACAAAGCTTATAAAGCTATTACTTTCACCTAAGTTATGCTGCTTTTATAAGTAAGTGATATAACCATGTCTGTAAGATCCAAAAGATTAGTGTGCTTCAGCTGAACAGTGTATTTAAATGGGCTGTGTATAGAGTACTCAAAACTCATTCTCAAATCAAAGCATAACATCACTACTGTCATGGTGCAGTGTATATTAAATAGAGAGTCATTCATTAATCTTCAGTAACTGCTTTATCCTGGTCAGGGTCACAGGCACACATACATGCCATGAAGACATGATTTGCCAAGATTTATGTGGAAGAACTCGAGTGTCCTGCACAGAGCCCTGACCTCAACCCCACTGAGCACCTTTGGGATGAACTGGAACACTGATTGCACCCCAGACCTCCTCACACAATATCAGAGCCTGATCTCAGTAATGCTCTTGTAGCTGAATGAGGACAAATCCCCAAAGCCACACTCCAAAGAGTGGAGCTTATTATAACAGCAAAGGGGAGACTAAATGTGGAATGGGATATCCAACAAGCACATATGAGGGTTATGGTCAGATCTCTGCAAACTTTTGACTCTATAATGTATTTCTATATGAATGGGCCATAGTATGTATGATGTATCCATTAGCTAAGAATAAGTCAAATGATATGCTACACCAAATGACATGACATGGCTCTGTTTGTTTCTCATGCTTACTACAGTACGGGAACTTTGTGGATAACCTGCGGCTGTATGTAAGGGGTGGGAGCGGTGGCATGGGCTTACCCCGAATGGGAGGACAAGGTGGAAATGGAGGAGAAGTGTGGGTGGTGGCTAAAAAAGACCTTACCCTGAAACGTATCAAAGACAGATTTCCACATAAACGCTTCACTGCTGGTGTGGGCTCCAACAGCAGGTGTGTATGTCAAGTCACATGCCCCATATTAAATTGTGACACACTTTTTGCTATACCATTGGTGTATGTCTTATTTGTTTGTTTGTAATACCTTACATTATGTTAGGGATTTGTCAGTAGGTGAGCACTAAGGCAAACAAGTTTATTGATTATGTAAGTCTGGCATAGATTGCATGTACTGTTATTTGTTATCTGATTGAACCCATAACACAAAAACATACAGATTTTTTGTTTAGTGTATGTATACGTGTTTCTGTTGAGTGTTTACTCTTACTTTAACTGTGATGCATTATTACCTGTGATGTTGGGTTGATGAGTGTTGGGCCAGTAATGTGCATCTGTGTCCTGTTTTTCAGTATCCGCGCACTGAAAGGAGCAAAAGGGGGGGATGCGGAAATTTCTGCTCCCATTGGAATCTGCGTGACCACAGATGATGGAAGGGCCTTAGGTAATGTCACACAGACTCAGACAAGTTTAGAAATTACTTTATAACCAAGAATGTTGAGCATCCTGGGCCATATTTAGTGTTGAGTTATGGCAAATGTTATTAGTATTATTTGCATTAGTGCATTAAAATCACAATAAAATAGCCTATGTTCCTGTGACTTTACGATTTCATGCCCTTGGTTTAGTATCCTGTGTCTGCATTAACTCATGTGCACAATTAACTGTCTGGGCACAGTATAAAAAAACACATGTTTTTGTGTCCTGTCCAGTCATTGAACTCTTAAGAGTAGATGCACTGTCTTCTCTATTGCCTGAGCTCATCATGCAAAAAATAGGATGTGCTGGTTCAAGTGCTATTTTATATGCTGAAGAATAATGAGGCTGGAAGCCATATTGTGAAAATAAGACAAAAATCCCTTGATAAACTAAACTTCATTCAATTGGCAATATACTGGACTCCTATTAGAGTTGTATTTAAATGTTTTGCATCTTCTCATGTATATAAGACTGTATTATTCTTTTTATATGTTTATTTTGTTGCGTTGTATTACAGTTGACAGCCCCCTCTCTTTCAAGAAGAAAAATTAAGGCTCTATTTTTGGCAACCACATCATCCTAATTTGCAATTAGCAGAGTCACACTGATGAAATCCCTCAAGCAAATGGTGAAACATTTTTAGTATTGACAAACAGTTGCCCAAGCATACTACTGCAAGACATACAATGTCACCTGGAAGATTTACAAGCCTTCACAGCATACAAAAAGCTGTTTATGAGATGCAAAATAGGTTTGTTAGAGCAGGGGTACTCTAGAACCAGGATTGAAAAAAAAGGGGTTAGTCATACTCCTGATTTTATATTTAAGCTGATTGACATTTGGCTTGCTTTTTTCTGTAGGAGAGTTGAACCATGAAGGAGAAAGGGTTCTAGTAGCCAGAGGTGGTCTCGGCGGATCTCTGCAGTCTGGGTTTTTACCCAGTAAAGGACAGGCCCGGCACATCCGCCTGGACCTCCGGCTCATTGCACACCTGGGTCTTGTGGGGTGAGAGAAACAGCATATCACATAAATATCACATTACCCATCAGCAGTGTAGCTTATTTTCTGACTATTTTCATTTGGCTTATGTTTTTGCCTTAAGTGAAAGTTTTACTTGTCCTCATAGAGAATTAGAATATTTGAATATAATGCTGTGGATGTCCTGCAGATTTGGGAAGCGGGCTGTGGAGCAAGTGGGGCAGTGCGCAGTTTGCAGATACAGATTCAGCATCAGTCTAGTTGTGAAATAATTTTTGATGGAGAATCTGGCCCTAAAGTGTCCAAATATCGGCATTATAGTTTATAGGTTATGCAGTATTGTAGTTTATGTTATGTAGATTATAAGTATGCAATGCAAACCACTATATTTAAAGAAAGGAAGTGTTAATCTTGCCAGATACAGTATAAATCTGCTTAACTTGTGCCAGATCTAATGGTTCTAATGAGTAATATTTAAGGACCATCATATTTACATATTTATATTGTTCAGGGTTTTCAGTAAGAAATGAAGTTTGTTTAATTTGAAAATGTATGTGTTTTTTGTGGCTTTTTTCCTATAAATCTAGAGTAAAAAAAACCAGCCGATCTGCTAAAAATGTTTCTGTGTAATAAATCTATATTAATTTTATTATTTATGTATTTATATATTTTAAAGATTTCCTAATGCAGGTAAATCTTCTTTACTGACGGCCCTGTCACACGCCACACCCCAGATTGCCAGCTACCCATGTGAGTACTGACCAACAGAAGAATAGCCATTTTTTGGGGAAAAAAATGTCTGAAAAAGCCACTAGGGGGAAAACCAGTAACATTAATACTGGTTTGTTTCTGTTGTTTGTGTGGCAAGTAGTGTGTGTTAATGCCAATTGATAGTTTTTTCATATGGCTGCTGAAGTAGTTTGTGACTACTAGAATGCATGAAAACTTGTGTGGCTTATTCACTGATGCAACATGGTGGTGTCAGGTGAAGGAGGGACATGGACACGTTGAAAATAGTACTTAAAGCTAACTGGGCTTAAATAATATCAATCATTATTGATATCAATAATTAGACATTTAGTCAGGCCAGTCATTAATCTGATGACTGACTATTTGCACAAAATATGCAAAAAAATTATACAGTGGCTGAGAAAATGTGGAGTGTGTAAGGGTGAACATGTAGCGCATATGCTGTAAATAATAAATACAAAATTAAGTGTATGTCGATTTACACTCATTGCTTCCTGACACTCTATAGAAGCTTAGTTATCATTTGTAATTTTGGTGTTAATTTCAGAATTTGCTGACTAAAATAACTAACATTTTTAAATGTGTGGGTAACAGATTAACAGAGTGTAATGTCTCACACTAGCATGCAGATATGTTTCCACTCTCTTTATATGTGGTAAATGTCATAATAAGCATTATTATGGAAATTATTGTTTTTATTATTTTTTTCTCACCTTTTGTTTTTAGTTAGTGTATTAATGCTCTCACTTATTTCATGTTTTCTTACAGTCACAACTCTGAGACCTGAGATTGGCAAGGTGATGTATGAGGACCATAAGCAGGTAAACAGCTTCTTTAGTACATAACAAAATCTGCAAAATGATCATTTTTGTCTACCTAAGACAGCTTGGTGTCATTAATAGCATTCTGATGCTATTTAAATTAAATATATTTTTATGAAAAAATGATTTTTAGAGTGTGCCAAGAAATACTAAAATAAAATAAAAAGTTTCCTCATTTACCCATTTTTATTTTGAAAGATCCTCAATGAATGATCAGAAGGTACTTTATGTTTTCTGTACTTTTTTACATGGTGTTGACCTAATTGTTGGCATTTATTTATTGTTGGCATTTTAATTATATTACACTGTCATCCTAATTTCTCCTGGTTACAGTTAGAAAGTATACGAAACATTATGATCACATACCTGGGCACATACTGTATGAAGAGTAGGCCACCATACTGTAAAACTGTTACTACTGACCATGATATCTTAATGGTCAGAGGCGAATTTTGCTTGGTTTAGATCTTATTTGACACTATTATCAGTTTGCTAGAATAATGGAGATTTTTTTCAGATCCTGTGTGCAGTATGGTGTCCCACAAGTTTTAACTGTTTTAGGTCTATTATTTTCCCTTTACTGTATATTGAACCCCTTGCACATGGAATTTACAACCATAATATTAGCTTTCACTTCTGCACTGATGATACCATCACCTTACTTACAGTGGTCCTTTAGAATGTTTAAGCTTGTTGTTATTGTTGTTGTTTGTTATAGGTGTCAGTGGCAGATTTGCCCGGCTTGATCGAGGGTGCTCACATGAACCGAGGCATGGGCCACAAGTTCCTAAAACATGTGGAAAGAACAAAACAGCTCATGTTTGTGGTGTGTGGAAATATTAAAAAAAAAAAAAAAAAAGTCTTGTTGACTTCAGTGACTTCACTGTTGATTTAAAATGAGCCCATATACTATATAAAATCTTTTGTCTCTGATGTCTCAGGTTGATGTCTCTGGGTTTCAGCTGGCCAGTAAAACTCCATTTAGATCTGCATTTGAAGCAGTGCAGCTACTCACGAAGGTACAGCCTAGTGATGATTTAAAAAAAAAAAAAAAAAAAAAAGCTTTTTCCTTGCTAGAGTCCTTTGTCATATTCAGAAAAGAAGAACGCTATCAAAAAACGTAGATTACAGTAACAGTCAAAATAGCTCTTTCTTCTTTGATCCACAGTTAATAACCATATTTGTCACTTTATCCTCTACAGAATGATATTTATTTACTAATTTAAAGCCATGTATTTCACTAACCACATAGACCTACCTATATGTAGAAAACTTAAGTACATGTGCTCTCATTTGTATTCGTTTTTATTTAATATTTTACATCATTATGGTTATCAAACTTCAGATATCATTCAACAAAATTTTTAAACACCATCATCTGTGACCTTGTGAATTTCATCTGTTAATCTCAGCCTGGATTTTGACTTCCCTGTCAGGAACTGGAGTTGTATAAGGAGGAGCTGCTGTCCAAGCCAGCCATCCTAGTGGTTAATAAGATGGACCTGCCTGAGTCTGAGGAGAAGCTCAGAGAGCTGGAGACCCAGCTTGAGAATCAGGAGGGTAAGAATGCTGTTACAACTTCACCCACGTAATTCAGAATTGTGGAAACAGGATGTAGGTTCTCCATTCTTCTGTGGTGTTTAGGACCCAAATAGTTGGCATGCTATTGAAGTCAACTGGTTTTAGATTTAATTAGAGTCAGATACCACTGAGAAAATTACTCTGGTCATTAATTTGTAAGACCAGAAAATGGCATACTCTTTTCTGAGAAATCCGTCCATTAAGATCTGTGTATCTGTGGTGATTGAGCTACTTTTCTCCTCTACTTATGTTACATGTCTTTAAAACTTTAAAACTGTGAAGTTTAAATAGTGCAGTTTTCTAAACCCAGTACTGTCTTGTCCCTCATTCAGAGTTGAGTCAGCTCCTGCCTGAGGACATGGTACCCAAGAGCTTCCTCCATTTTAAACACACCGTTCCTGTTTCAGCCCTGACTGGCCTCGGACTGCCTCATCTTAAAGCAGTCATCCGGGAGTCCCTAGAAGAGCAAGAAGCCATAGAATCAGAGAGAAACCGTATAGAGAAGCTTCAGGAGCTGAGACGGGAGATTCCTGTTGTTGCCAAGCCAACTTGGGGCCAGCCTCGCTCAGAGCCCTTAAACTAGAACTGAACTTATGAGATGGGACGTAATGGTCATTACTGCCACCAAATGGCCACAAATTCACTTGAACTATAATCCCCCAAGTTTGTTCAGCAGTGCTGCACTGAACTGATCTCAATGATTTTGTGTACCATTAAATGTCCACCAGTGGCCTGACTTTGTGAGATTTATTTAATGATTGGAATGAAGAGAGGAAAAATATTTATGGCTTTAATTTTTTGTACAATTGTGTCTCGATATAAGTATTGTAAATAAAACTGTGCTTCTTTGTTTCACAATTTAATTTATTTTCCGTTGTGCAGAAATTGTGGTGCAGCTTGTCTTTTTCCTGCTCTAAAGACCTTTCGGTCTTCACGCATAGCTATCCATTTAATCAGCAGTCAAACTAATATTGAAACTACTTGACAGCTGTTCGGTAGTTATGCATTGTTACATTTCTCAAGCTCTTTAGGATATTAATCCCAAACCCTGGTCCTTCTGCAAATTTAAATTTAAATATGAAATTTTAGTATTTTCCCTGCACTCAGCACACCTGTTTTAAAACTCATTAATAAGCTAAGGAACTGAATTTGGTGTGTTGTACAGGTGAACTGTGCAGTGCAGGTTTACTATAGAGCAGGGCAAGGAAACACTGCTATTAGCTGTTAAACGTACTTGTTTATGTACAGTAAATGTCAACATATTGCTTGCTTGCAGAAGGTGTTCCTACGTGACACCTATGCCCATAATCCTATGCATAAATTGAAGATTCCCCTTTGAACTTTTCCACATTTTATAGATAGATGCAATTTTATTGTCATTGCACAGTACAGGTACTCCACAACGAAATGCAGTTTAGCATCTACCAGAAGTGGAAGTAGTAGCATTGTGCAAGCTAACAAAGTGCAGGGTGAATATGTAAATATATACACAATTAATAAATAAATAACAAGCCTATGGGCAGTGAATATGTGCAGTAGCTATTGAGTAGATAACAGTATGAATGGTAAATTATGTTATAATAGAAAACTCTAATAGGTATTTTATATATATATATATATATATATATATATATATATATATATATATATATATGTGTATGTGTGTGTGTGTGTGTGTGTGTGTATGCAAGTATTAGTCATAAATATACATGAGATATGTACACTGTCTATACAACAGTACCCAACAGTATCTATGGATAATATACAATGCATGTACAGATAATATACAGTAAACCTAGGATATATACTATGAATCTACAGTTTTATATATATATAGAGATAATACAACATATAGAGTACAGAACAGAGCTGCAGGATGATTACAGGCAGTAAGGTAGCAAGATATTCTCAGATTCAAAAGATTCTAAGAGATGTGGACACCCAGGAACTTGAAGCTGGAGACACACTCTACCTGCAGTCCCACTGATGTAGATGGGAGAGTGTCTGCTGTTTTTAGATTTCTGGAAATCCACAATGAGCTCTTTGGTCTTCTTGGTGTTGAGGAAGAGGTTGTTGGCAGAACCCATGCTGCTAGGGTTTGGATCTCCTCCCTGTAGGCTGATTCATCATTGCTGCTGATGTGACCTACTACCGTGGTATCATCTGCATACTTGATGATGATGTTGGAGTTATGCAGAGGCACACAGTCATGGGTAAACAGGAAGTAGAGCAGCGGACTCAGCACACACCCCTGTGGGACGCCAGTGTTCTGGATGAGGGTAGAGGACATGTGATTGCCCAACCTAACAGACTGAGGTTTATTTTTTAGAAGGTCCAGAATCCAACTGCATATGGAGGTGCTGATGCCCAGGGCATTGAGCTTGGTGATCAGTTTACTGGGGATGACAGTTTTAAATGCAGAGTTAAAGTCATTGAACAGCATCCTTGTGTACATGTTGTTGTCCAGATGGGTGAAGGCTAAATAACGAGCAGTGGAAATGGCATCCTCAGTTGACCTGTTCGGACGGTAGGCAAATTGGTGGGAGTCCAGTGTAGGTGGTAGGCCTCTTATAGTGTAACAGCCTAGAAAAGGACTTAGGTGGGAATATACACTCACTGGACACTTTATTAGGAACACCTTCACACCTGCTTATTCCTACAATTGTCTGATCAGCTAATCATGTGGCAACGGCACAACTCATGAAATCAGTGCAGATACAGGACAGGATCTTACAACCGGTGTGAGCAGAAAAGCAAAAGGACAACAAATAGAACATTGAGTCAGATGGGCTACAATAGCAGAAGACCACACTGGGTTTGGACCACTGGGAGTGGTCCTTATGCAATATAATAATATATAATGCAATATACATATTGCATATATAATATATATAATTTTGTGTGTGTGTGTGTGTGTAAAATGTAAAATGAGTTGCTGATATGTTATTAGTCTACTATTTATTAGTCTACTTTTTTTTTTGTCTGGCCCACCTGACATTGTACTAAGTATAATATGGCTTGTTACTTAAAATGTGTTTAACACCTTTTTGATATAAAGAAGGAATATATTTACCTGTAGTACCAGATTCCCACAGTAAGATGGTGCCACTAGCTCTAATCACTCCACCTGACAGCTTTCTGCTGTTGGGTTTCAAAACAGTTTCATAATTTAAGAGAATGACCAGACATATAGGTTACTATTCGTTGCCATGGTGAGTCAAATCTCAGAACTGCAAGAAAGACACAGAAGCGAGCAACTTCCCGGCCATAATGTCGACATCTTTGTTAATCCATGGGAAGTTTTCTGAATAGGGATTAAGCCTAGTTGAAGATTATAGTGCCCTTTTAAACTAGACTAAACTAGACTCTAAATCACTTCCTAAATAGCTTATAGTCCTAGATAGAAATATCCTATATTTAGCATAATCTAGATCTAATTTTCAAATAAAAGATTAATGTTACTCTAGGATGATGAAACCTCCAAAGAAGAAGGTTTAACTTCATCTTAATGTTGTCAAAGAGGAGATTATTTGGACTATTTGGTCAATTAAAACCAACAGGCACCGCCAGCCAGGAGTTTAAGGATTTATTTCATATGGAATATTTCACCTCTGATTTAAGTCAGTAAACCAACAGTATGCTGTTCAAATGAAATGAAGCTGTACAGTTTGTAAGAGGATGTCATGATGAGATTTTGCCTGGTGACAGTGGATATGCCGAGAACTATGTGTTACATGTTAACCATATGTACAACCAGGAACCCTTGAACACTAACACTGCAGGCAGCCTTATATTTGCACTATTTGTCTAGTAGAGTGCATATATTTGGTGTTTGGAAGAATCAATTTCAGTGCCTTCAGGAGACACTGCATTTTGCCTCATGAATTGTACTAATACACCCAATGCTAATGATTTCCTCATCTGAACTGCTTAGACTGTCATCATCCTGTGTTTTCCAAAGATTGACAGCTCTCTATCCTGTTTGCAGGTTATCTAAGTCATCAACGACTTTATTTGCAGATCCCACGGTGGCCTTAAAATTTCCCTTTTGGACATTTTTTTCTTACTCATCTTGTTCATGTCCTTACATTGTACCTGCATATAAATGATATAACATTGATTACAAATGATTACAAAAGTCGTGGTAAATAGTTCTTTTAGATGTCCGCGTCAGCATAAAATTCATTACAGAGATATTTGTATGTACAGCTTATGATGGGCTGACCCTCTTCTTTAGATTTTAGTAGTGTTCAAATTATAAGTAGTGTAAAATATATATCTTTCAATCACAAATACATGATGTATGTTATTCTTTTATTGGTGCATTCATGTACAGTCACATTATTCAGTCTACGGAGTCCATAAGAGACACAGTTTTGTGTCACTGTACAAAAGGTGACAGTCTGTACTTTAACATTATATTCAATATTTTGCTTTAATTTCAACCAAAGTACAGAGCCGAAACACCACGAATGTGCCACTTACATGGTTCATCGTATGGGTGTCGGGGAGGGGATAAATAAACAATTCTCAGCTATCTTTGCATATTGAATTGTCACACGCAATAGCACACAAGTCTACCACATATTTCACAACAAGACAACTCAGCTCCAGCATGAGTTAGCAGATGAAAAGTCATCTGTCTCATAAACATCCTCCAAAAAATTTCTACTTGGAGCACTTTCTGATAGAGAAACACGCTGTAGATCTACACCCTTTTTATGCATTCACTCTGGAGGACAGGGTACAGAGGGAATTTTCCAAGAGTACACGTTGTCCTCTATGTTATTAGCAATTATATAAGCAAGTGTACCTTCAGTGTGTTAATTACCTTAAGTTAGAATCTTAACTACTCTGTATGGGCGCTACTAGTTTCTCATAAGTAGTAGTTAAAATATTCATTATAATAACTGTGGAGAGGAGTAAAATATATTCTGTGGTATATTAAGGCTACCTATACTAAATACAAATGTGTTTTCATTTTTTTTTAAACACGACTTATTAAACACAAAAGGTTTAATATCTGGTCCAAGTATTTACAACAATAAAAGATAATAAAAGGTGTGATAAGTCATATATTGTCTGTTTTTACACAGTGATAGTAAGATTATTAAGACTGCCTGTTATTTGTTTCAATATGATTCAAACTAAAAGAAACCCTCACGTACACATTGTGTGTTGTCAATGGACTCTGCACCTCCACGCTGGCTTTGTGATTAAAGATGGGTGGGGAGGAGTGAAGTTTCCAGTAATGATCAGACACATGAAGACAGACTATCAATGAGTGACCAAAAGCCCATACAATTAGAAATATTGGTAGCAACTCTTTTATAATGACATAACAGATACAATGATAGCTTTGGTCTCACTATGTAAACCTGAAGAAATTTTTTAGCGTAAAGTGTGTAAAAAGCATAGCATAAAAGAAATTACAGTCCAGTGAAAGCCTAACTGGCAATGTTGGGTCACAGGGGACAGGAACTACATTAGGTCACATAACTATATGACCCAAAACATGCTAAAAGTATGACAATACAATATAGAGTATTTTGAACATGAGGTGGTTTTACACCAAGAAGAAGTCTCTCACACACCCCAGAATCTTAATGTGTGATATGCCTATAGTACATATAGCACGGGTTTGAACCTCTTAACATTTGTTTATGCCACCCATCAATTTCTCTCTGCACTCTCCTGCAAGGGTATTACATGTCTGCTGGAAGAAAGTGAAATAATGATTTTCTCGGATACACGTTTATCACTGACCACTACCATCCCCATATATTTGAGTAGAATTATACATTGGAACTAAATAACATAAAACATGTGATTGCACCAACTCTATCTGGTACTTCCTCCATACTTATATTAACAAGTATTACATGCATACTGTGTCTGTTAGCTAGTATCTGTCTTCAACAAAGAATAGAATAGACTCTCAGACTAGTTTACAATTTAATTTCAGCAAGTAGCATAATCAACTTTTCTGCCATGTTCTATGATTGTTCCAATAACTGTTGTAGCTAATGTAATTAGGGCTATTGGTGCTGGTCATTCGACTGTTACTAATGTTTTAGCTTTCTTTGTTTCAGGAATTGAGCTGTACTTATGACCAACATTTCATATGCTTTGTATATTTTCCAGGCAGCACAGTGGCCCAGCAGATAGTGTTGCCACCTAATAGCTTTGAGTCCTGGGTTCAATCTTAACATTTGCTTACTGCCTGTGTGGAGTTTTGTATATTCTCCCCATGTTTACATCAGTTTTGCTCTTATATTATGGTTTCCTCCAATTTCCTCTAAGAATCCAGATATCCCATTATGTTTGCTCCTATCAGGAAACAGTGAATTACTCAAGTAAGCAAGAGTAATGTAATGAGTGGAAAATAAATTCAGATACTTTAGAAAGCTGAAGTTTGTTTTTAGATTTTTCATGTTTCATGCAAATGCTCCGTCCCAGGTTGTAGGTCCAAAATACAATGTCATATGACGTCTGCCTAATTATAGTACCAATGAAAGTGAAAAAAGAGGAGTGGCACTGACAACTAGACACTTACTGTTGGACTTTGGGTTGAACTATCCACTATATAACAACAGCCCTGTCTACACTCACAAGCATACTGGACTGAGAAAACATTCAGCAAGGAATATCCACAAAGAGGTGAGCTGGAGAACACTGATTAAAAAAAGCTAAATGTTGATTGCATAGAAGTTGAAGTGCATCTACTTTCTTTGTGTTTGTAGCTAAAGACAACAAAGATGAAGGTTTTCCTGGTGCTTGCCATTGTGGCATTTACAGGTAAAGATTTTATGATTTTTATGAAATGTCTGTCTCCATTCATTGATAATAATGTTGTCAGTGGCATTTTTACTAGACATTATCACAAAGCTTGAAAAAAGACCTCAAAAAGGCCCAAAAAGGCCCAAATAGGCAATTATTATAATAGGGCCAAGAAACTATATGTATTTATGTGCCCCCAGGTTGCCATGCCAACTTGTTCTATGCTGATGAACCCAAACCACAGCTGGAGCAACTGACTGATGCTTTCTGGGACTATGTTGCCGAGGCAACACACACTGCTGAGGACACACTCAAAAAGATTAGAGAGTCGCAACTGGGACAGGAAGTCAAGTAAGTCAACAGAACTGTGTTTTCTGTCTTGATTGTGTGTCAAGTCCTTTTTTTCTTACATATGTATCTTTCCTTTTTTAACTTCATAGTGCTAGAATTACAGAAGGGGCTAATGTTGCCAGTCAGTATGCTGTCAGTCTCCAGAACAAAGTGAACCCTCTGGCCCAGGACATCATGACCAAAATCACCAAGGAGGCTGAAGTTCTGAAGGAGCGTCTTGAGCAGGACCTGACCACTGTGAGAGAAAAACTGGAGCCCTATGCTGATGATCTGAAGACCCAAATTCAGCAGAGAGTGGAGGAGCTGAGAGTAGCTGTGGCTCCCTACGCTGAGTCCTTTGACTCTGAAGCTCTGAAAACTACCGTGCTGCAGAAGACCGAGGAGCTCAGGGGAAGTCTGGAGGAGAAAGTGAAGGAGCTGCAGTCCCAGTTGGAGCCCTACACTGAAGATCTCAGACAGAAAGTAGATCAGCACCTGCAGGAATTCCAGAAGACCGTGGCCCCTCTGACTGAGGATCTTCAGGCCAAGGTTGCTGAGAGAGCCACTTTGGTTCAGCAGAGTCTGGCTCCCTATGCTGAGGACCTGAGAGAG
The DNA here is from genome assembly GCF_027358585.1 of Pangasianodon hypophthalmus. Classification (NCBI taxonomy): domain Eukaryota; kingdom Metazoa; phylum Chordata; class Actinopteri; order Siluriformes; family Pangasiidae; genus Pangasianodon; species Pangasianodon hypophthalmus. Next base: position 26,242,206 of record NC_069710.1, read on the forward strand.
AAACTGGACCCCTACGCCCAAAACCTGAAGGACCAGCTCACTTCTCTTTATGAGTCCTTTACCAAGACCAACTAATTACTTTAAAAACGCCACTCACTGGACTGTGTTTTCACTAAAGAAAACTACCACACTGAAATATTAAACATCAAATGTTCAGTTCTATATTATGGCATCTGACAATTCTTTTAACATTTCAAACTATTTTTCCCATTACACAAAATATTTCAGACAGTAGACTGTGTCAACTAGCTAAAAAGCAGTGAATTTCCACTTGTAGAAACATTAACACTGAAATATAATTGTTTTGTATTTATCCAGTGCTGCTAAGGATCTGTATGTTCTTTGTAGATTTCTTTGTTATACACCACTTCCATTACTTGTATTTATACTATAATAAAATGATGGCAAACTAGCATGTGTAAAGCAACTGATTCTTAACATACAGTTTACTTTTTCATTTCCTACTAGATAAACATATTAACTATTTTCAACCAAACTAAATGACCTTTTATTTAGTTGTTAAAGAAATTCAAGGGGTTTTGTAAAAATGTATGATGAGCCACAATATAAAATTAAGGCCTGCACACTTCTAAAGTAAAAAACAATGCCAGAGCTCACAGCTGTCTGGATTTCATGATAATTCTCTTGTATAACCATAGGGTAGTTATCAGAAGCAAGACTATGTAATATTAGCTTCCTCACAAGGCCCATAAACTTGTATGGATATGGAAGTAAGAATAAATGGAAAAAAAATCTGTTTGAAATTATTAATTGGGTTGTTCCTTGTCCTAATTGGAATGTCTTTCAGTGAAAAAGAAGGGCAGTAGGATATTTGTTTATTTTAAATTAATTTCCAGTTGTTATTGTGAACATATGAGCAAAAACACCAAGTGGAATCAACAAGAAGTCTCTCACACACCCAAGGAACACCAGTTTGTGATATGGTACATTCACTGTAGAGTGTAAGAGTTGTGCCCTATAGCATGGGTTTAAATTTCATCTGTTTGTGCCAAGCATGTGACACCAGCTATTTCTCTGTGCATTCTCCTGCTGGGGCAATATATCTCTGCTGGAACAAAGTGAAATAATTCATAATAAGGCTACACATTTCTCTTTGATTTACCTAAACAATCTCCAGAAATTTTTGTATGAGGATGCACTGAAGCACAATGATTAACATAAAAAAATCATCGTAATGTAATCATTGGAAAAATAGACCCAGATACCTTAAAACATCCTAGACACAGTTTTATTTACTGTCATTTTAATAAGGGTTCATGTAAGGGCTCTGTACCATTCTGTAATAGGTCCAAAATTCAATGTCATATGACGCCTGCCTAATAACGCCACTGAAAGCAAAAAAGAGGAGTGGCACTGACAACTGGACACTTACTGTTGGACTTTGGGTTTTGCTATCCACTCTTTGTCTGCTATATTAACAGCCCTGGATATACTCACACAAGCATACTGAACGGAGAAAACATTCAGCAAGAAATATCTACAAAGAGGTGAGCTGGAGAACACTGATAAAAAAGCTAAAAGTCAGTTGTATAGAAGTTAAAATACATCTACTTTCTTTGTCTTTTTTTTTAGCTAAAGACAACAAAGATGAGGGTTTTCCTGATGCTTGCCATTGTGGCATTTACAGGTAAATGTTTTATGATTTATCTCTATTCATTGATTTTTCAGTGGCATTTATTTGCCACATGTTGTCACTGCTTGGAATAAACTGTCAAAAAATAGGCTCAAAAGTTACACGGAGGCAATCATTTTACTGGTGCAAAGAATCTATATGTATTTTTGTGCCCTCAGGTTGCCAAGCTAAGCAACCGACTGATGCTTTCTGGGACTATGTTGCCGAGGCAACACGCACTGCTGAGGACACTCTCAAAAAGATTAGAGAGTCTCAACTGGGACAGGAAGTCACGTAAGTTAAAAGAACTGTGTCTACTGTCTTACTGTTACTGTTTCAAGTCCACTTTTCTTATAGATGCATGCTTCTCTTTTTTTAATCCATAGTGCTAGAATTACAGAAGGGGCTAATGTTGCCAGTCAGTATGCTGTCACTCTCCAGAAACAAGTGAACCCTCTGGCACAGGACATCATGACCAAAATCACCAAGGAGGCTGAAGTTCTGAAGGAGCGTCTTGAGCAGGACCTGACCACTGTGAGAGACAAACTGGAGCCCTATGCTGATGATCTGAAGACCCAAATTCAGCAGAGAGTGGAGGAGCTGAGAGTAGCTATGGCTCCCTACACTGAGTCCTTTGACTCTGAAGCTCTGAAAACTACCGTGCTGCAGAAGACAGAGGAGCTCAGGGGAAGTCTGGAGGAGAAAGTGAAGGAGCTGCAGTCCCAGCTGGAGCCCTACACTGAAGATCTCAGACAGAAAGTAGATCAGCACCTGCAGGAATTTCAGAAGACCGTGGCCCCTCTGACTGAGGATCTTCAGGCCAAGGTTGCTGAGAGAGCCACTTTGGTTCAGCAGAGTCTGGCTCCCTATGCTGAGGACCTGAGAGAGAAACTGGACCCCTACGCCCAAAACCTGAAGGACCAGCTCACCTCCCTTTATGAGTCCTTTACCAAGACCAGCTAATTACTCCAAACACTTCTCTTCACTTAATGAACTGCTTTGTTCCCCACAAAAAACCTGAAATATTAAACATCAGATGCTCAGTTCTATATTGCCTATCACAAGAATACACCTCAAACAGTGGACTGTATCAACTTGTGAAAAAAGCAATGAATTTCTCTTTTATTTATACTACAATTAAAGTACTTGCAAACTGACATGTGTAAAGCAATTGATTCTTAACATACAGCATACTTTCTCTGGTTTCCTACATAAATAATGGAAAAATACTAGCTATTTCCAACAAAAAAAAAAATGCCCTCCATAGATTTAAAACAGTCAAGTTAAACTTATTTTTCCACTGATACTTTAAGAGATTAATAAAAATGTATGATTATGGTTGTAATTATAGCTTTGTCTCTACTTTTCTTTCCTGTAATGTCTCTGTATAAAAGGATAGTTTCATTACATAAGTCAGCGCATTCTACGTTTGGAAGAGAGTTTCATTAGTTTCATTAGAAAGTTTCATCAGTTTCAAGAGAGTACAACTGTAAGACCTGCCCAATCACTTACACATGTTAGAAAAGTATTTTTGATAGGCTTCCTTTTCACCTGAATGAAATCTGAAAAAGACCTTTAGCTAATTCTAAATCTTGCCAAACTGATTAACAGTAGATGGTCCATAGAGGAGAGAAAAGCATACAAGATCTACATTCTTTTAAAGTTGAGCTACTTAAGATACCCACAACTGAACAGCTTGTAGCTCTTTGCTTAAAATACTTGTATTGATGCATTAAAATGCACATCTGGAAACTGTGGTTTGTGTAAACCTTACACACAATGATTCTGATCAATGATTTTAGGATATTGTGGCAGGTTGGCACCTGCACTGCTTTTTGATCAGGCAGTCACAGTGAGAGCTAACAGGTTTATTGTAGCTAAAAGAAATTCTTGTTGACAGTTTTTTCTCTTTCATATGGTACTGTGACAGCTACACTGATGTATACAATAAAGTCATTTTATTCTCATAACACTTGTGTAATATTGAGCAGTAATGAATCACAAATTCTTAGGTTGTGTCCCAAACTGCATACTACTGTACTAAATACACCCCCTTCCTACCCCTTGTGTTTCTGACTTTATGGTTGAAAATCTATGCGATATATACAAATATATATACTGACTTAGAGGTATAACATTGTCTTATTAAGGCTACTGTCATATTACCTGAAAATGAAAGTGTTACATGTTATGTGTCGTTTCTGTGCCACCAATTACTTGTTCCACAGAGGCTTCCACCACTGATCCAGCCTTGACCTCAGTTTATGTCTCTGCTCCTGCTTCTAGTTCAGTCTCAGTTTCTGCTCCTTTTCTTTGCTCTGTTCATGATCATGTCAGTGTCCTTGATTCAATTCCCTGATTCTGTGTCAGTCTCAGAGTGGTTCTATGTCATGATTCTTTCTCAGTGATAGCCTCTGCCACAATCTGTCTTTTTTTTTAATCAGTTCCAGGCTGTTCTCCTTCCCCTGTGGTGGCCTCTGTATCTGTCCCTGACCAGTTCCTGTCTGTAATCTCTGGTCCTGCCTCTGTTTCAGGGTCCACTCTAGACACCCTACTCTGGCAGTGATTTGATTCTGAAATCATGTCTCTGCCCTTGGCTCTGTCTTTCCCCCTGTGTGACTCTGCATTCTGTGCAGTAAATCAGGTCTGACCGCAACCACATCTACACAGGATTATTCTGAATAAAATTTTCCACAGTGAGACTTGGACCAACAGCAGTAAATATTTTACTTCTGATCTCACACAAATGAACAGAAATCTGTGTAATAGGATGCTGCTCAACTTTATCTCTTTGCACTGCATGTAGATCTATACTACAAGACTAATTGCACAGTTAACTGTCTGTATATAAGTTTTGCAATCATTGTATTTATAATCTTATATATAGTATGTCATAGTGTTTTATATTTAATGTACAGTCAGTGTGACCACACAAGGCTAACTAACTATATATACATCTATAAATTTACTATTTATATATAAATCACAGTGATGGTGATCCTAGATAAATGTGAGCTCATTTAAATATTAAAATAAATTGCTTAGCAATAAACCTATAAGCCACACACACACACACACACACACACACACACACACACATATATATATGTATCAGTGGTGTGTGGTGGTGTTTTAAAATGAGGAGACAGTATATATATATGTATATATATATATATATATATATATATATATATATATATATATATATAAACATTACATGAAAAAGAGAGAACAAATATAATTCTATTTTGCATTTTATTGTTTTTTTTTAAATTTTATTTAATATTTTTAATACTAATTATACATTTCATAGTGTTTTTATGCATTTTTACATTTATTCCAAAATAATAACTAAACAATATTTTGGAAACACTTTACAATAAGATTTCATTAGTTAACTACTTTAGTTAACATGAACTAAGAATGAACAATACTTCTACAGCATTTATTAATATTGTTTAATATTATTTTCAACATTTACTAATGCATTATTAAAATCAAACGTGTTTGTTAACATTAGTTAATGCACTGTGAACTAACAAGAGCTAACAATGAACAACTGTATTTTTATTAACTAACGTTAACAAAGATGAATAAATACTGTAATAAATGTTCATTGTTTGTTCATGTTAGTTAACACATTAATGTTAACAAATGACACCTTACTGTAAAGTGTTACTAATATTTTTTTATTTGTGAACTGATGTTCAGCTGTTCTTTTTAATAGTCAACTTATTCTCGGGTCATCGTCATAAAAGCTCTGTAAACACAAACACAGACACGAAGATATCTTTCATTTCATCAAGCTGAATGCTCACTAAAAACTAACAGTCATCACGTTTTCACGCCATTTCAAGTTTTCATTTTTGACGTGACACAAAGCAGTGATATCTAAGCGGGTGAGTTGTTTCCTTACTTTATAATTAGTCAGTAACGCCATCATTTTGTCCATTCAGGCCGAGAGCTCGCCCGAAAACAAGAGGCGGAATTTATCGAACGAACCAATCACATCCAATCATAACCGATCACATCCAATCATAACCGATCACATCCAATCATAACCGATCATATCCAATCATAACCAATCACATCCAATCATAACCAATCACATCCAATCATAACCGATCACATCCAGTCATAACCGATCATATCCAATCATAACCGATCATATCCAATCATAACCGATCACATCCAATCATAACCGATCACATCCAGTCATAACCGATCATATCCAATCATAACCAATCACATCCAATCATAACCGATCATATCCAATCATAACCAATCACATCCAATCATAACCGATCATATCCAATCATAACCAATCACATCCAATCATAACCGATCATATCCAATCATAACCAATCACATCCAATCATAACCTATCATATCCCATCATAACCAATAACATCCAATCATAACCGATCACATCCAATCATAACCGATCATATCCAATCATAACCGATCATATCCAATTATAGCGCGATGGAGGCGTTGCCTCCTCTCACGTGACTTTCCCCCATTCATTCTCAATGACCCCCCACTAAACCCACGGCACGTTATGGGATCTCTGTTATGAGTCAATGGGCTGTAACTTTACCTGCGGGTGTCGCTGTTGGACAGTGTTACATTATAAACATGACATAAAAATGACTTTTATACTTTTATTATAGTTTTTTTTATAGTCATATATATATATATATATATATACACATAGTAATTTTTAGTAATATTTGCGTCGTTTTATTTTTGCAATATCGATTATTTTCTCAACCAATCAGGGGCGTTTCCTCCGAGGAGGCAAGGGAGGCAGTGTCTCCTCAAAAAATTGGAAAAATAATATCGATTATTTAAAAAAAAAGATGCTTTATATATATATATATATATATATATATATATATATATATATATATATATATATATATATATATATGAATCTTTTTTTAATAATCTATCTATATCTATCTATCTATCTACCTATCTATCTATCTATCTATCTATCTATATATATATATATATATATATATATATATATATATATATATATATATATGCATCTTTGTGATTAAAATACTTAGCAGTGTACAAGGATTATTTATACACTGTTGCGATTCCTGGACTTTGAGCTAAGATTTGAGTCACACACTGATAATGTCACTAACACTGTTTCCTTGAATAGATAATTATAATACTCTTTTCAATGGATTACTTAAATAATGGGAATGCTCCACGTGTAAAATGTAGCACTCACAAATCTAGAATAATATTACATAGCTAGTACTAACAATGGAGTATATTAACAGAAAAAAAAAGATAATTGTTTTTAGAACAGTTAAATGAATACAACTGCATTGACTTGCATTGAATTGAACTGAACTGAATTGAATTAAAATAGACTATCACTTGGGTACATTAATATTGTGTAGGACCAGCACATATTCCACAAATATGTCAGGTCAAATCAAGTCAAATTGATTTAAAATAACTTTAGTTGACCAAAGTGCTGTACAGAGGTACCAGAGGTAACAAAAATAAAGGACAGAAGAAGCAGTAAGACTGCCATTTATTTTTATGGAATTTTATGGAACACTGACACAAAAAAACTGATCAGACATTTTCTGTCATGTATTTTTAATTAACTTTTAGATAACTTTTAAATGATCAGAACATTTTTTCATTTGACACTATAATAATAATAATAATAATAATAATAATAATAATAATAAACAATTGCCATAGTAAGCACCTTTTTTACTCAGGGAAGTTGCAGCTTAACGTCTGATGTTTCATGTATGCCTTCATGTTATCTTTGCTTTAATTCAACAAGACAGTCAGACTATCAGTGTCTTGAACTGTAATGTAGGCTCCGTGGTAACTGACGGTCCACTGAGGACGTTGTGATGTGGAGTATTGCTGACAGCAATGCACTACCTTCTGAACTTTGGGTTTCCAATACAACATGCCTCTCCACAGTATATATACTGACTACTAAGACAGACTCACACACACATACAGCTGGCATCTGACAGAACAAACAGGTAAAGGAAGAAGAAGAAGCTTGATTATAATGAGTGATTATGTATACAAATATTTTAATATATACACTGTGAAAAATATATTTTTTATTTGTTCATAACCATTAGATCAAATTAAGAACCATGAAGGTGCTTGTGGTACTTGTGCTGGCTGTAGTCACAGGTATAACTTTCATTTATCTTCATGTAGAAGCAACATAATATCTGTGATATATCAGACTATCACACAAAGAAAGATAGTATTCCTTAAACCAACTGAAATTGTTTGGTTCTTTCACCAGGCTGCCAAGCCAACTTGTTCTATGCTGATGAGCCCAAACCACAGCTGGAGCAACTGACTGATGCTTTCTGGGACTATGTTGCCAAGGCAACACACACTGCTGAGGACACACTGAAAACAATTAGAGAGTCTCAACTGGGTCAGGAAGTCAAGTAAGTTAACAGAACAGTTTTTTTTACTGTGTCTCAAATCATCTTATCTTATGGATGCATGTTTCTCCTTATTTTGCTCCATAGTGCTAGAATTACAGAAGGGACTAATGTTGCCAGTCAGTATGCTGCCACTCTCCAGCACCAAGTGAACCCTCTGGCCCAGGACATCATGACCAAAATCACCAAGGAGGCTGAAGTTCTGAAGGAGCGTCTTGAGCAGGACCTGACCACTGTGAGAGACAAACTGGAGCCCTATGCTGATGATCTGAAGACCCAAATTCAGCAGAGAGTGGAGGAGCTGAGAGTAGCTGTGGCTCCCTACGCTGAGTCCTTTGACTCTGAAGCTCTGAAAACTACCGTGCTGCAGAAGACCGAGGAGCTCAGGGGAAGTCTGGAGGAGAAAGTGAAGGAGCTGCAGTCCCAGTTGGAGCCCTACACTGAAGATCTCAGACAGAAAGTAGATCAGCACCTGCAGGAATTCCAGAAGACCGTGGCCCCTCTGACTGAGGATCTTCAGGCCAAGGTTGCTGAGAGAGCCACTTTGGTTCAGCAGAGTCTGGCTCCCTATGCTGAGGACCTGAGAGAGAAACTGGACCCCTACGCCCAAAACCTGAAGGACCAGCTCACCTCTCTTTATGAGTCCTTTACCAAGACCAGCTAATTACTCCAAACACTTCTTTTCACTCAGTGAACTGTGTTTTCACTAAAGAAAATTATCACACTGAAATAGCATTCATCAAACATTCAACTCTATATTATGGCATTTGACAATTGTCTTAACATTTCAAACTGTTTTGTGTATCACACAAATACTAACATCTCAAACAGTAGACTGTGTAAATTTGCTATAAAGCAGTGAAATTCTCCCACTTGTGGGAACATTAGCATTGAAATATAATTTTAATTACTTATCTAGCACTGTTAAGGAGTTTTGTGTTCTTTGTAGATGCCATACTTGTGCATGATACATCACTTCCATTTCTTGTAATTATACAATAATAAAACAGCTGGCAAATTGGCATGAATAAAGCAACTGATTCTTAACCTACAGTTTATTGTCTCTCATTTCCTACACAAATGTTGAAAAATACTAGCTAGTTTCAACAAAAATAGCCACTCTATATTTAACAGATACCTGTTAATTGTCCAATTTGATGGATTAGTCACTACATCTTTGTAGTTTACATTACACTGAATGGGATATTAATATCATACATTGGATGGGATATTATATTACAGATTTTGATTAGATTAATTTGCATGGAATTTATTAGGCTTAGTTATATAGCCTAATATAATAGTTAGCCTGTTAGCTAACTTGTTAGCAAACTTGGCTACTGGTTTACACAATGCAATAATATATAGTCTAATTATTTTATAGTTTTTTTTTTCTATCCGTTAATGAAATTCAAGAAACCCTGCTTATTCAGTCAAATATCTAAAAAATATCAAATATCTAAAACGAACAGTACACAACATAAAAAGTTATTGAACAACAACAACAACAACAACATGCCATATCCACCTCAGGTGAAGTCTGAGGTAAAAGGAACTGAGTGATTCCACTCTCTCTCTTCTGCTGTTTTGCCACTCGGTTATGATTATCACCTGCCACATGCTCCACGGTAAACTGTACAGTTTGAATTGTATTCACTGGCAAGACTGACCCTGTATCCCGTCTCACATTCACACTGGTACCTCGACAGCCTGTTGCATTTCATGGGTGATCTTGCATTGAGTCCTTTACCTTGATACCAAGAACCAGTAACCAGTAAATTTCTGCTATAACCAGTATATTTCTGCTGTTATGAACTTGTTTCTTGTAAATGTTTGCAATCTCTAACATTAAAAATGCTCAAAATCCTTTCCATTTCCTGTTTCTCTGTATTAGAATAAACCTGGCATGCATACAGTATTTTGGAGAAAAATAACCTCTAGAGATGTAAAACATTTAATTTGACTAATGGATTGGAGCAACATGCCACTAGAATATTTGATTTTCACATCTTTCAAACAAAAGCAATGGTGAGGTAGATGTATATGTCAGTAAATGCAACATCAATAACCAATTAGGAAACTTTCTTTAATCTTATTGCTGCTATAAGGTTTGGGGACTTGTCAAGGCAGCTCAAGAAGTTACAGTCCCCTCCAAAAGTTTTGGAACGGCAAGGCCAATTCTTTTAGGACATTTGGGTTTGAGATAAGAGGATGAGTCTGAGATGATAGATCAGAATTTCAGCTTTCATTTCCTGATCTAATTTGTTTAACAAATCTAGATGTCAGGAATCTAATCTAAGATGTCTGATCTAATTTGTTTAACAAATCTAAATATCAGGAAATCAAATCTGAAATTCTGATCTACTGTCTTATATTCATCTTTTGAACACAAACCCAAATGTCTCTAGTGTATAGCAAAAACAAAAGAATCGGCCTTGCCGTTCCAATACTTTTGGAGGGCAATGATTGTAAATACAGTGCACATGAAAAGCATCACTCTAGTACCGAGATACGTGGGGAGAGCCAGTACAAGTGTAATATTTTTTGGTTTGGTTTGGTTAAATTATTCAAAAACCTTAAATTACAGACTTCATATTCTCCACATAACAGCATGCATATGTTTGTTTCTTTTATCAAATGCAACTTCCCCATAGCATCAGCAAATACTATACATTTTCACTGAATTTTTCATTTTCAGCAAAAGGAGTCCTGTTTTCATGGTGTACCAGCCAAGCAGCACAACATTACATGGATTACATGTGTATCAGGAAAAATCAATGTTCTATCATACAGTCATTAATTCAATTCAATTCGATTTTATTTGTATAGCGCTTTTAACAGGGGACATTGTCACAAAGCAGCTTTACAAAAATAAATACATTCAGGATATAAATTGTAAATGTATGAATTTATCATTAATGAGCAAGCCAGAGGCGACGGTGGCAAGGAAAAACTCCCTGAGACAATACGAGGAAAAAACCTAGAGAGGAACCAGGTTCAAAAGGGAACCCATCCTCATCTGGGTGACAATAGATTGTGCGATTATAAATAAATCCCTTCTATAACAGTGTACTACATGGACAAATAGTGCAATTGTGTAACCAGGAAATTGATTACAGTTTTTACATGAAGTCTGTTTTGTTGAACCTATCCACTGTCCACTGAAGGAGACCTGAGTGCAAAACTGCTTGCAGCAACCGCAGCCCCAAAGCCACCACAGCAATCGCAGTCCCAAGCCATCACAGTACAACTGCCCATATTATCCACAGTCCAAAGCCATCTCCATGGTCCCCAAGCGGCACCATCCCCAGCAATTCCAATTATCTTCAGGCTGTCCATGTGGGTCCATCCCCAGCAGCAGCAAGCGATCTCCAACCGACGGGAACTCCAACCAGAAGTAGGGCATCAGGATGGATCAGGCAGGTCCGGAGAGCAGAAGGGGTCAGGATCACTGGTATCTCAGGAATGGCATGTGTAGCTTGACAGAGAGAGAGGGGGAGAGAGGTGACTGCATCCAAACATCCCAGTTCACCACAACACTCTATGCTTGTGAACCCTCTAGGTCTGCTCCTCTACCTAAGAAAAAACTATTCACAAAAGGCTTGACTAAACAAATACGTTTTTGTATTAGAAAATTAGGAGCCAATGCAATGTGGATAAGATAGGGGTGATGTGGTCATATCTTCTAGTTCTAGTAAAGAATCTGTGTTCTGGACTAACTGGAGCTTGTTTATTCACCTACTGGAACATCCAGACAGTAAGGCATTTCAATAATCCAAACTAGAGGTAATCAAAGCATGAACTAATTTTCTTGCATTGTTTAGTGACATTATATTTCTTATTTAAAACAGAACCTTGCAAAACACCAAATTTTACCTTAGTATGTGTGGAGAAGTCACCATTTACATCTACAAACTGATAACGATCAGTCAAATAAGACATGAGCCAGGAAAGAGCCATTCCCTTAACCCCAACAACATTTTCTAGTCTATCAAGGAGAATAGCATGCTCAATGGTATCAAAAGCTGCACTAAGGTCAAGCAACACAAGCATGGAGACACAACCCTGATCAGAAGCCAGTAGTAGGTCATTTACCACTTTACCCAGCGCTGTCTCTGAGCTATTATGAGGCCTAAATCCTGACTGATAAATTTCATGAATGTTATTCCTATGTAGGTATGAACATAACTGCTGTGCTAATTTTCTAGGATCTTGGAGATAAAGGGGAGATTTGATATTGGCCTATTGGCCTATGTTCGACAATTGACAGGGGTTGAGGTCAGGTTTTTTAATCAGGGGTTTGATAACTGCTAGTTTAAAAGATTTAGGTATATAGCCAAAGCTAAGGGAAGAACTGATTATTTTTAGAAGAGGTTTGATTGCTTCTGGAAGTTTGAAGAAACATGTAGGTAATGGACCTAGTATACAAGTTGATGATTTTGATGAGGAAATTAGTGAAATTAGTTTGGTCTCTCGAAGGGGAGCAAAACATTCTAATCTGATCTGATTGTTATATTATTATCTACAGGGTTAGTTATAAAACTGTCTTGTTTTAAATTTATAGCCTGAATTTTTGCCTGATATTTTCAATTTTGCCATTAAAAATTCATGAAGACATCACTTCTATATAATGATTGTGGGTTTTTCTGTTGTGGTCTTATTCCTCGTTAATTTTGCTACAGTATTAAATAAGAATCCAGGATTTTTTTTTTTTTGTCATCTTCATTTAGGGTGGAGAGATACATCGATTTAGCAGCACTAAGAGTGCTTAGTGTTGTGCTTAGTATTGTCTTCTCCATAGACAATTCTCTGATCTCGCCTTCGGGTTACTGCATGCAACCTTGGGGTAACCATTGACAATCAACTGTCCTTTTCCTCTCACATTGCTAATCCGACACGCTCATGTCGATTTCTCCTTTATAACATCAGAAGAATTCGTCCATTTCTTTCAACACAGGCCACACAGGTGCTTGTTCAGCCCCTTGTCATTTCAAGACTGGACTACTGCAACTCACTCCTGGCAGGTCTGCCTCTGAGCGCCATTCGTCCTCTGCAACTGATCCAGAATGCAGCTGCACGATTGGTTTTCAACCTTCCTAAGTTTTCCCACACCACCCCATTGCTACAGTCCCTCCACTGGCTTAATGTAGTTGCCAGCATCAGATTTAAAACATTGATGCTTGCCTACAAAGCCAAAAACGGACCAGCACCCACTTATCTCAAAGCACTTATCACACCTCGCATGGCACCACGCTCCCTCCGATCCTCTAACACTGCTCGACTGGTCCCACCATCTGTCAGGGTACAAGGAAGGCATGCATCGAGACTCTTCTCTGTTCTGGCACAGGTGGTGGAATGAACTTAGTGACAGCTGACTCACTGGCAGTTTCAAACGACCTCTAAAGACTTACCTCTTCCTAAAGTACTTAAGCTAGCACTTACAAAACAAAACAAAAAAAATGTATTGTCTGAGCGCTTGTCTATTACCTCCCCAACAGAGTTTTTGGACTGATGGTATTCTTAGTTTGTGACCTAGTGAGCCAATTCTTCAGTCTATTTTCAATAGACTTCAAAGCACTTTTGTAAGTCGCTCTGGATAAGGGCGCCTGCCAAATGCCATAAATGTAAATGTAAACGTAAGAGCTTTTTTATAGCTCAGGAGGCTTATATCAGGGTGCTAGCTTTTTCTCTCTAATTATTTTTATTTTAAGTGGAGCTACCTTATCTAGCGTGTAGCGGAACCTTGACTCTAAGCATTCAGTTTCTTGATCAAGTTCTTCAGGATCAGACGGTGATCCAGTCATGGTTGGTAACTCTTTGTGATTACTGATAAAACTCAGTGCAGTAGCTGACGTGTATGTAAGTTTGACTCGGTGACGTTAAGACACATTTTAAATGAGATCAGATAATGATCTGTGATAGCTTCAGACTGTGGAAACATGACTATATTTTCTATATTTAATCCGAATGTTAATATTTTATCAAGAGTGTCACCACCACTATGAGTGGGTCCTATTATGTTCTGATTAACCCCTACTGAATCTAGAATGGACACAGCCGCTGTTCCCAGAGGGTCTTCTTGGTTATCAAAATGAATATTAAGGTCTCCACAATTCTTTTTCTAAAGAAACAACCAGGTTAGAGATTGGCAAATTTACAAAAGAATTCAATTACATTAAATTCCTGAACAGTAATAGTCTCATTAACAATAAGCACTTTACACATAAGAGATCTATTATTTAGCAGTCCTAGCTTCAGATAAAAGGTGCTGGCTGTGCATTCAGTATGATCTAATGCTATATTAATTAGATACTAAAACAAACTTTCTAAGTATTTCTACATTTTTTGTTTAGCCCAGGGAACAGTCACAGTCTCAATATAGTGGAACCTGGCGACGACTCAGTGCGGCTAGCAGACAGTCGGTTTAGCCTCTGGATTGTCAACGATTAACTAGGCCTGTTCTGAGACTATGAACTATGCTGTAGTAAATGAGAGCAGCACCTTCCTGAGTGGAATAGACACCATCCCGCCCTAACAGGCAAGCCTTGCCCTCCAAACTACTCCGATTATCTATAAAGCCCACATTGTTTTTGGAGCACCACCTTGACATCCAGCAGTTCAGGGACCAAAACCTGCTGTAAGCTACATTGCCATGCCGCATTGGGATGGGGTCAGAGCATACTACTGCATTGGACATCGCTTTCGTTAATTTACACACCTTTACAATGTTACTCTTAGTAACCTGTTACTGACAAAGGCATATATCATTAGCTCCTACATGAAAAACTATCTTTGAAAATCTGTGCTTGCCTAAGACCCTAAGATTGCCTGCTATGTCCAGCACCCTAGCTCCTGGTATTTTCATGGTAATTTCACATGCCTTAAGATAGAGTCTCCTATAACCAGATCTCTTTCAGGCTTCTCAGCGGGTGGTTCAGGAGAGCAAACCTGCTAGACACATGAAGCGGAGAGGATCAGTGCTCCCGTGGGTGAGCCTTAGCATTAGCATTAAGCCGCCGAGTCTTCACCCATTCGCCCTGCTGTGAGGGCTCTAATGACGGAACTGGGGGATTGCTAACTCTGCCTAAGGCATCCAGACGTTCTCCTACAGAAACTACGCTGCTCTCACTCTCACTAACCCTCTCTAGCATCTGTGGGGTGCTCTGTCAGTGTGTGTTATGAACTCTTGTGACTTTGGAAACCTTCCTAGTGGAACACAAGTAGGCACAAAGTAGGGCACCTGAGTCACTTGGGTTAACGAGATTAGTCAGAGGCCGAACATGACTTAGTGGAGACCTTTTATAGGCTAGCCACATGGCATCATGTCCAAGGTGAATGCTTTCCTTTTGCTACTTAGCAAGGAAACAAGCAGATAGGAATACACCCCTAGTTCCAAAAGCAGCTGCCCTGATGGTCCCCCACATGGTTGTAGAAGCATGGTTACATACTTCTGCTTCGGTGTGATTTTTAATTCAGAGTTGAAATATTAAGGCCACTCCCAAGATACATACCATTTTAAAAAAATCAGACCACAATATGGTGTATTTTATATCTTCAACATTCGACGTATTAGATTGATTTTACTATAAGGTCCACAATTAAGCATATATTAATACTTCACTATATCACATAAGGGGTTTGGAGGTGGATGCAAGTGCACATGGATTTTTTATAAAAGAAAACACAAACAAGACAAACAAATGGAGACAAGGATCATCCGTGGAACAACCAAAACAAGATCAAGAGCTAGAACAACATGGTACAATACATACATGGGATTAAGCATGATTGAGGTAAACACACATATAAAAGCTTGACAAAGAGGCACACAGAAACCAGAATTTGAATAGGAGTGCCAATTATCTATGATCAAGGATCAAGGAGACATGCGACAAGGTCATGTGATGTAGAAGTAGTGTACTTCTTTGCCCTTCTTTGCCATTCTTCGTACTTCTCTGCTAAAGTAAACTCTATCACATTACATTTAAATGCAGCTGAAGTATACATACTGTTAATATTTATGTACCTGTGCTCTGAAAATAATTTGTTATACTTTTCTACTGTGACCTGGACTAGGATAAAGTGGTTACTGAAGATGAATTAAATTGATTAAGTTTTTATTTCTTATAATGACCTTTTTTGGTAAATATATTCTGTAGTGTTCTTAAACAAAGTCATGTAGTGGCATATGAAACATTACTTTTAATAAATACTGCTGTCGCACACCCATTATCCCTGCCAGGGTGGGTACTCCCTCTGTGCTATATCCTCTGAATATTCCATATGCCCTAAGTCACTAATTAACTAATCCAAGTCACTTTCTAGGTGAATTTATGAGTTGCCAGCAGACATGACTCAGCTTATTTAATGATTAGGAAGCTGCAAAAGTCAGACATGGATGTGCTGATGTGTAGGTTGATCCATTCAAGTATGTAGACTGTGTATATGCTGATACAAATAGTTGACAAGGACTCAGATATACACATACACACTCACTGGCCACTTTAATAGGAACACTGGTCATACCAATCATGTGGCAGCAGCACAATACATTAAATCATTCAAATACAAGTCAAGAGCTTAATGTTCACATCAAACATCAGAGTGAGGAAAAAATGTTATATCAGTGACTTAAGATAACTTTTGGGGATTTATGATCTCCTGGGATTTTCATCCATAGAGTTGGCATCGAACAATACAAAAAACAACAACAACAACAACAAAAAACATCCTGTGAGCAGCCGTTCTATCAGTGGAAAGGCCTTGTTGATGAGAAAGGTCAGAGGAGAATTGCCAGACTGGTCTGAGCTGACAGAACGTCTACACTCATTCAAATAACCACTCTTGACAAGCATGGTGAGCAGAAGAACATCTCAGAATGGAATTTGAAGCTACAGTGGGCACAGACTCACTGAAACTTATTATATATTATATTTTAAACTTACTATACTTTATATATTATATACATATATTGAACTTGTTATAACTTGTTATATATTAATACACTGAAATTTATTATATATTAATAAAAAATTGGACAATTTTTATTAATATATAACTTTCATAATTTTCACTGAAAGAGAAAGAACATAAATATTTTTTGGTAATTCAAGGAAGTTCAAGCTTAATAATTGAACTTTTACCCCTGTCTGCATGTTATCTATGCTTTTATTACACCATGGGTGTTAGATGTTTATTGGTGCCTTACTTGAACCTCAGGCTCTTTGGTAACTGATGATCCAATTAGGAGGTTATGATGTGCACTAGTGTTGACAGCAAAGCACTATCTCCTGGACTTTGGGTTTTCAATACAACTCATGCCTCTCAATAGTATATATACTGACTACTAAGACAGACTTTCACACACACACAGCTGGCATCTGACAGAGCAGGTAAGAAAAAGCTTGTACTGTTTGTAGTGTTTGTTATATTTACTGTGTTGTTAATATCTACATATTCAGTTTATTACATACATTAGTAAATTTGTTTATTTCTTTACAGACTCAAAGCAAGAATGATGAAGGTCTTTTTGGTACTGGTTCTGGCAGTATTCACAGGTATCTTCATTTTCTTGCATGTAATTTTATGTGGCCTGAAAGCTGTGTGTTTATATCCATATTGGGAGTACATATACACCCTCAAGGACAGATTGTACTCAGTGTACCAACTGAAATTGTTTGGTCCTTTCACCAGGCTGCCAAGCCAACTTGTTCTATGCTGATGAACCCAAACCAAAGCTGGAGCAACTGACTGATGCTTTCTGGGACTATGTTGCCAAGGCAACACACACTGCTGAGGACACACTGAAAACAATTAGAGAGTCTCAACTTGGCCAGGAAGTCAAGTAAGTTAACAGAACTCTGTTTACTGTCTTGATTGTTTCACAAGTCATCTTTTCTTATATGTGTATGTTTCTCCTTATTTTGCTCCATAGTGCTAGAATTACAGAAGGGGCTAATGTTGCCAGTCAGTATGCTGTCACTCTCCAGAACCAAGTGAACCCTCTGGCACAGGACATCATGACCAAAATCACCAAGGAGGCTGAAGTTCTGAAGGAGCGTCTTGAGCAGGACCTGACCACTGTGAGAGACAAACTGGAGCCCTATGCTGAGGATCTGAAGACCCAAATTCAGCAGAGAGTGGAGGAGCTGAGAGTAGCTGTGGCTCCCTACGCTGAGTCCTTTGACTCTGAAGCTCTGAAAACTACCGTGCTGCAGAAGACCGAGGAGCTCAGGGGAAGTCTGGAGGAGAAAGTGAAGGAGCTGCAGTCCCAGCTGGAGCCCTACACTGAAGATCTCAGACAGAAAGTAGATCAGCACCTGCAGGAATTCCAGAAGACCGTGGCCCCTCTGACTGAGGATCTTCAGGCCAAGGTTGCTGAGAGAGCCACTTTGGTTCAGCAGAGTCTGGCTCCCTATGCTGAGGACCTGAGAGAGAAACTGGACCCCTACGCCCAAAACCTGAAGGACCAGCTCACCTCTCTTTATGAGTCCTTTACCAAGACCAACTAAATACTCCAAACACTTCTTTTCACTCACTGGATTGTTTTTACACTACTGAAAACTGATAAAACTGACATTCTCTATTATGGCACCTATCCCAACATTTCTCAGAAAAAATGGCTGTGTTAACTTGTTAAAGAACCAGTTAATTTCTCCTGTGACAGGAACATGGTAAAATTAATACCAAAATTTATCTATTTATTAATGTAGTGCTGCTAAGGAGGTCTTTTGTGAACACTTTTTAAATCATGGATTAGCAATAATACATTTCTTGTATTTATCCTATAATAAAACATCTGCCAAATTGAATGTGTAAAATCATTCTGTTATTACCTTCTTCGAATGTTGCAAAAAAGAAAACCAAATGGTTTCTACAGATGTAAATCAATCTATTAAAAGTATTGTTTTGACAAATTGTACTTAATCTAATACAATGGTGCTACTACTAGTCAGTTCTATGATGTTCATATCAACTATGTTATGTTAAATATTTGAAAGCAAACAGCTATTAGTGCAATTACAGACAAAACTTAATAAAAAATGTCCAGAAATCTGGTGGACCTGGATGAAAATGACATGAATGAATTCTTTAAAAAAAAACACCACCACACCAAATATTTCTGTGCCAACTGTGACAAAATCTATTTTCCATACATAAAAATGTATTACAGTTTATGTATAGTGAAGTGTTTAGTACTTTTTTAATAAACATGTCAGGTGAGAAAAAAATATTTTGGACCAATTAAAATCTATTCCTGTGTACATCTCAGAAATATTACAGCTCATTTTTTAGTTACGTTTACTGATCCTCTTATGAGAAGGTGGAATGAAGCTTAAACGTTTCACAAGTAGTAGGCTATTGTTATGTTATGTATGAAATGCGTGGAAAGATCACATGTATACCGTAGCAAGCAATCCACATAGCAGTTATGACTATGGTTGGAACTACAGGTATCCTGCCCTTCAAAACCGGTGATAGCCTTCTCTCTTCTCCTCTGCTGGGATGAGTATATTCTTCACATTACAGTGTTTTTCAGGTTATATGCTACAGAGCATTTGAAAAGAGGATTTGTACCGACAGCTCAAAAACTCTTGAGCTTTGTGGCATTTTAGCTAATATAATGGATCACAAGCAAGGAGTTATGGCCACATGCCTACCATGGATGCCTATATTGCATTGTTGGTTGTCTCACAAGCACTACACCCAGATGTGTACTGCCCAAGTGCTGAATAGATTGATGATCTTCTAGTGAGAACTGGCTAGCCTTTGAAAAAATAACTCCAGTCTACACTCATTGATCGCTCTGTGGTAGAGCTTGTCAACAACATGCTCTTAGCAGTAAGGTTCTCTGCCAACCTGGTTTATGCATGACAAGTGTGGTTAGTGCAGTCTGCTCTGCCATATGTGTCCAAGCAACTCTGCAAATCTACCCTGTGTTCTATGGTTGCTCTTTAGAGCTGCCACCAAAGAAGCCTTGGAGAGGAGAGCACATGTTTAAGAATCATGAAACCAAGCACAATCAAAGAGATTGTTCCTGCAACACTTTAAGTCACTGTAACCCGGGTCTGTTTTCCAATCTCCACAAAGAACTGCCTGCCGCAGAAAGATGCACAAGTAGGGAGAGTCACTTCTTGCCTTTGCAAATGGGTTATCAGCCTACGGCAAGACCCCAAATGCTACAAAATATGCTTGCATTTGTCTCATTGAGTGAGGCTGAGACACTCGCCTATACTCTTACAATATAGGCTGGGGAGCAACATGCTGCCACATTGGCACAGGGGTGTGTTTAAAGACACAGGGGCCCATTGTCTTTGTTGGTTTGCACAAACAGTGTGACAATCAGGGTGTCACATGGCTGAGCAGCTTCCTCCTCCTTACCCCAAATGTCCTGAGCATACATGTACAGTTACCCTCTTTGAGAACAACTCATCTGCCAAGGCTGTAGAACAGTGGTTGCTGGGACAGAATGCACTGGCCCATGATTGGCATTACCATCTAGTTTAAGCTCCAGGGCTGGTCCATTTTTGCCTTTGCAGACAAACATCAGGGTTTTATGTTTACCCTGATGCCTTCAGGACATCGTTCTAACATCACCATTTTATTCAGGACTTGGGCAGTACACATTTTGGGGTAGTGTTTGGTCTACTGATCAGAAGGTCATAAGTTCAAATACCAACACTGCAAAGCTGCTACAGCTGGGCCCTTAAGCAAGGACTTTGGGCCCTTAACCCTCAGCTGCTTAGTCATATAATGCTAAATGTTATTTGCTCTGGATAAGGGTGTCTGCCTAATGCCATCAATGTAAATGTATTAAATCTGATTCTGACAGCTACAGGAAGTTATTATAGGGAATGCAGCAATCTGGGGATGTGGGAGAAGTTGGGGAGATTGAATATAGGTTGCATACATCTTTATTCTAATTCTGTGTCAGTCTATGAGTTGTCTCATGCATTGATTATTTTCCAACGTTGACAACTTCCCCTGATCAATCTCATAAGCCTGTGCATATGCTGTTTACCCTCCCCTGAGATGGTCACTATATTTGTTCGTGACCAGTTACTGTTCCTGATTCTGGTCCTGTCTCTGTTTCAGGCCCAATTCAGGACTGATCTGATTTCTCCTGCTGAGGACTGATCTGATTTCTCCTGCTGAGGACTGATCTGATTTCTCCTGCTGGAATGGACTGAGTCCTACTAAAATTCAAACATAATGATGCCACCTGGTGTTCTCAACGGGGCTGCACCATAGCTGTTAATGGCACTGAACACACTGATACTCAGCAGACTCAGAATACATACAAAATATTTTCATATTTTTCTTAAGGTACATGTGTTAGTGTCCAACATACTGAATGTGAGCAATTATCAAGTGGCTACATACCACTGGCTTGAGGAAACCTGGAGTTATGAACTTTTAAAACACACATACATGGTGTCACTGAAACGTCCTTTTGAGTTTTTGTACAGATAGTTCCCTGAATTATCTAAAAATTCAGCAGAACAAACCCAGAGGAATTGGGGTATATCACAAATGTCTAGTAATTTATGTATGGCAGATTTCAAAATTCATTAAACTGTCATTAGGACAATTAATGGTGTACCATCTGTATGTATTTATCTTGCAAAACCTGTAGATGCTCCAGAGGTAATAGTGGTGAAACTATTGAGTTTTTTAATGCTCAAAATTCAAAACACAAGAAATGAATTTTATATCCCCAATTTTATATTTTAAGACACATAAATGCCTGCTTTTCTTTAGATTTGTATGTATATGTTTTATATGTACTTTAAATGTATTCTTAAGGTCATTGTAATTGGCTGAGTAGGTAATTGCATGAATGAGTAGGTGTACAGGTGTTCCTAATAAAGTTAAATATATATACGTATGTGTGTGTGTATATATATATATATATATATATATATATATATATATACACACACATATGTGTATATATAAAAACCACTGACAGGTGAAGTGAATAACTTTTATATAACTTTTATTATCTTGTTACAATGGAACCTGTGAAGGGGTGGGATATATTAGGCAGCAAATGAACAGCCTGTTATCGAAGTTGATGTCTTGGAAGCAGGAAGAATGGGCAAGCGTAAAGACCTGAGCAACTTTGACAAGGGCCAAATTGTGATGGCTAGACAACTGCAAAACAGCAGGTCTTTTGGGGTGTTCCTACGTATTCCTACCTACCAAAAGTGGTCCAAGAAATGACAACTGGTGAACCGGTGATAGGGTCGTGAGCACCAAAGTCTCACTGATGCACGTGGGGAGTGAAGGCTAGTCCGTCTGGTCCGATCCCACAAAAGAGCTACTGAAGCACAAATTGCTGAAAAAGTTAATGCTGGCTATGAAAGAAAGGTGTTAGAACACACAGTGCATTGCAGACTGCTGCATATGGGACTGCGCAGCCGCAGACTGGTCAGAGTGCCCATGCTGACCCCTGTCCACCGCCGAAAGCACCTACAATGAGCACGTGAGCATCAGAACTGGACCACGGAGCAATGGAAGAAGGTGGCCTGGTCCGATGAATCATGTTTTCTTTTATATCATGTGGACAGCTGGGTGCATGTGCATTGCTTACCTGGGGAAGAGATGGCACCAGGATGCACTATGGGAAGAAGGCAAGCGGATGGAGGCAGTGTGATGCTCTGCACAATGTTCTGCCGGGAAACCTTAGGCCCTGGCATTCATGTGGATGTTACTTTGACACGTACCACCTGTCTAAACATTGTGGCAAACCAAGTACACCCCTTCATGGCAACGGTATTCCCTAATGGCAGTGGCCTCTTTCAGCAGGATAATGCTCCCTGCCACACTGCAAAAATTGTTCAGGAATGGTTTGAGGAACATGACAAAGAGTTCAAGGTGTTGACTTGGTCTCCAAATTTCCCAGATCTCAATCCAATTGAGCATCTGTGGGATGTACTGGACAAACAAGTCTAATCCATGGAGGCCTCACCTCACAACTTACAGGATTTAAAGGATCTGCTGCTAAAGTGTTGGTCCCAGATACCACAGCACACCTTCAGGAGTCTTGTGGAGCCCATGCCTTGACGAGTCAGAGCTGTTTTGGTGGCACAAGGGGAACCCACACAATATTATGCAGGTAGTTTTAATGTTATGGATGATCAGTGTACATATATGTATATATATGGGAAAAAAACCCAAAATTCCGCCTTTTTCCAGGCTGACACACATATCACCATGCTGATCATGGGGGCGAGCTAACGCCCAGGCTGTATGTGGTTTTGAGAATCTGGGCTAGAGCTGTTGAAGACCTTGTTGAAGAGCTGCATGGGACAAAAAGCTGCTTTGAATAATACATTTTGTATATAACTGGATTAAAGCACCATTGTAAAATGCGTTAAACCCAACCAACTACTCCACTGACAACTTGACAGTTCTGTGAGATCAACTGACAACTTGCTAGTTCTGTGAGATCAAAGTTCAAGACACCAGCTGTCACGTATAAGTAGTTTAACTGAACCTCCATTGTTATCATAACCTTTCAAGCCAAAAAAAACAGCATTTGATTTAAGTGTAATGAATAATGATTTATATTGGAGGAGGTTACATAAAAACATTAAGGACTGAAGAGATATTTTCATTACTCATAGCCATTGATTTATTTCAAATAAAATAAGCAGTCAATTTTATTGTTAAATTCAGGGCAGCCAAAACTCACTGAACCTTCACCCATGTCTGCATGTTATCTGTCTTTTTATTAGGCCATGACAGTCAGACAACTATCAGAGTGTTAAGTGAACTTTAGGCTCTGTGGTAACTGATGGTCCATTTAGGAGGTTATGATGTGGAGTAGTGTTGACAGCAACGCACTACCTCCTGGACTTTGGGTTTTCAATACAACACACACCTCTCTACAGTATATATACTGACTATTACAACAGCCACACGCACACACACACACAGCTGGCATCTGACAGAGCACTGAGATAAAGGTAAGAAAAATCATGTATTGTTGGTATTGTTATATTGTTATATAGATTGATTGTTACATATTTATGCAATTTATCACATACATTATAAATAAATACCATACAATTTTTTACAGACTCAAACCAAGAACCATGAAGGTGTTTGTGGTACTGGTTCTGGCTGTGTTCACAGGTATCTTCATATCTTGCATTTAAATTTCTGTAGCCTATTTATATACATATTGGCAGTACATAACCCTACACATGCAAGAATATTAATCTTTAAACCAACTGAAATTGTTTGGTTCTTTCACCAGGCTGCCAAGCCAACTTGTTCTATGCTGATGAACCCAAACCACAGCTGGAGCAACTGACTGATGCTTTCTGGGACTATGTTGCCAAGGCAACACACACTGCTGAGGACACACTGAAAACAATTAGAGAGTCTCAACTTGGCCAGGAAGTCAAGTAAGTTAACAGAACTCTGTTTACTGTCTTGATTGTTTCACAAGTCATCTTTTCTTATATGTGTATGTTTCTCCTTATTTTGCTCCATAGTGCTAGAATTACAGAAGGGGCTAATGTTGCCAGTCAGTATGCTGTCAGTCTCCAGAACAAAGTGAACCCTCTGGCCCAGGACATCATGACCAAAATCACCAAGGAGGCTGAAGTTCTGAAGGAGCGTCTTGAGCAGGACCTGACCACTGTGAGAGACAAACTGGAGCCCTATGCTGATGATCTGAAGACCCAAATTCAGCAGAGAGTGGAGGAGCTGAGAGTAGCTGTGGCTCCCTACGCTGAGTCCTTTGACTCTGAAGCTCTGAAAACTACCGTGCTGCAGAAGACCGAGGAGCTCAGGGGAAGTCTGGAGGAGAAAGTGAAGGAGCTGCAGTCCCAGCTGGAGCCCTACACTGAAGATCTCAGACAGAAAGTAGATCAGCACCTGCAGGAATTCCAGAAGACCGTGGCCCCTCTGACTGAGGATCTTCAGGCCAAGGTTGCTGAGAGAGCCACTTTGGTTCAGCAGAGTCTGGCTCCCTATGCTGAGGACCTGAGAGAGAAACTGGACCCCTACGCCCAAAACCTGAAGGACCAGCTCACCTCTCTTTATGAGTCCTTTACCAAGACCAACTAAATACTCCAAACACTTCTTTTCACTCACTGGATTGTTTTTACACTACTGAAAACTGATAAAACTGACATTCTCTATTATGGCACCTATCCCAACATTTCTCAGAAAAAATGGCTGTGTTAACTTGTTAAAGAACCAGTTAATTTCTCCTGTGACAGGAACATGGTAAAATTAATATCAAAATTTATCTATTTATTAATGTAGTGCTGCTAAGGAGGTCTTTTGTGAACACTTTTTAAATCATGGATTAGCAATAATACATTTCTTGTATTTATCCTATAATAAAACATCTGCCAAATTGAATGTGTAAAATCATTCTGTTATTACCTTCTTCGAATGTTGCAAAAAAGAAAACCAAATGGTTTCTACAGATGTAAATCAATCTATTAAAAGTATTGTTTTGACAAATTGTACTTAATCTAATACAATGGTGCTACTACTAGTCAGTTCTATGATGTTCATATCAACTATGTTATGTTAAATATTTGAAAGCAAACAGCTATTAGTGCAATTACAGACAAAACTTAATAAAAAATGTCCAGAAATCTGGTGGACCTGGATGAAAATGACATGAATGAATTCTTTAAAAAAAAACACCACCACACCAAATATTTCTGTGCCAACTGTGACAAAATCTATTTTCCATACATAAAAATGTATTACAGTTTATGTATAGTGAAGTGTTTAGTACTTTTTTAATAAACATGTCAGGTGAGAAAAAAATATTTTGGACCAATTAAAATCTATTCCTGTGTACATCTCAGAAATATTACAGCTCATTTTTTAGTTACGTTTACTGATCCTCTTATGAGAAGGTGGAATGAAGCTTAAACGTTTCACAAGTAGTAGGCTATTGTTATGTTATGTATGAAATGCGTGGAAAGATCACATGTATACCGTAGCAAGCAATCCACATAGCAGTTATGACTATGGTTGGAACTACAGGTATCCTGCCCTTCAAAACCGGTGATAGCCTTCTCTCTTCTCCTCTGCTGGGATGAGTATATTCTTCACATTACAGTGTTTTTCAGGTTATATGCTACAGAGCATTTGAAAAGAGGATTTGTACCGACAGCTCAAAAACTCTTGAGCTTTGTGGCATTTTAGCTAATATAATGGATCACAAGCAAGGAGTTATGGCCACATGCCTACCATGGATGCCTATATTGCATTGTTGGTTGTCTCACAAGCACTACACCCAGATGTGTACTGCCCAAGTGCTGAATAGATTGATGATCTTCTAGTGAGAACTGGCTAGCCTTTGAAAAAATAACTCCAGTCTACACTCATTGATCGCTCTGTGGTAGAGCTTGTCAACAACATGCTCTTAGCAGTAAGGTTCTCTGCCAACCTGGTTTATGCATGACAAGTGTGGTTAGTGCAGTCTGCTCTGCCATATGTGTCCAAGCAACTCTGCAAATCTACCCTGTGTTCTATGGTTGCTCTTTAGAGCTGCCACCAAAGAAGCCTTGGAGAGGAGAGCACATGTTTAAGAATCATGAAACCAAGCACAATCAAAGAGATTGTTCCTGCAACACTTTAAGTCACTGTAACCCGGGTCTGTTTTCCAATCTCCACAAAGAACTGCCTGCCGCAGAAAGATGCACAAGTAGGGAGAGTCACTTCTTGCCTTTGCAAATGGGTTATCAGCCTACGGCAAGACCCCAAATGCTACAAAATATGCTTGCATTTGTCTCATTGAGTGAGGCTGAGACACTCGCCTATACTCTTACAATATAGGCTGGGGAGCAACATGCTGCCACATTGGCACAGGGGTGTGTTTAAAGACACAGGGGCCCATTGTCTTTGTTGGTTTGCACAAACAGTGTGACAATCAGGGTGTCACATGGCTGAGCAGCTTCCTCCTCCTTACCCCAAATGTCCTGAGCATACATGTACAGTTACCCTCTTTGAGAACAACTCATCTGCCAAGGCTGTAGAACAGTGGTTGCTGGGACAGAATGCACTGGCCCATGATTGGCATTACCATCTAGTTTAAGCTCCAGGGCTGGTCCATTTTTGCCTTTGCAGACAAACATCAGGGTTTTATGTTTACCCTGATGCCTTCAGGACATCGTTCTAACATCACCATTTTATTCAGGACTTGGGCAGTACACATTTTGGGGTAGTGTTTGGTCTACTGATCAGAAGGTCATAAGTTCAAATACCAACACTGCAAAGCTGCTACAGCTGGGCCCTTAAGCAAGGACTTTGGGCCCTTAACCCTCAGCTGCTTAGTCATATAATGCTAAATGTTATTTGCTCTGGATAAGGGTGTCTGCCTAATGCCATCAATGTAAATGTATTAAATCTGATTCTGACAGCTACAGGAAGTTATTATAGGGAATGCAGCAATCTGGGGATGTGGGAGAAGTTGGGGAGATTGAATATAGGTTGCATACATCTTTATTCTAATTCTGTGTCAGTCTATGAGTTGTCTCATGCATTGATTATTTTCCAACGTTGACAACTTCCCCTGATCAATCTCATAAGCCTGTGCATATGCTGTTTACCCTCCCCTGAGATGGTCACTATATTTGTTCGTGACCAGTTACTGTTCCTGATTCTGGTCCTGTCTCTGTTTCAGGCCCAATTCAGGACTGATCTGATTTCTCCTGCTGAGGACTGATCTGATTTCTCCTGCTGAGGACTGATCTGATTTCTCCTGCTGGAATGGACTGAGTCCTACTAAAATTCAAACATAATGATGCCACCTGGTGTTCTCAACGGGGCTGCACCATAGCTGTTAATGGCACTGAACACACTGATACTCAGCAGACTCAGAATACATACAAAATATTTTCATATTTTTCTTAAGGTACATGTGTTAGTGTCCAACATACTGAATGTGAGCAATTATCAAGTGGCTACATACCACTGGCTTGAGGAAACCTGGAGTTATGAACTTTTAAAACACACATACATGGTGTCACTGAAACGTCCTTTTGAGTTTTTGTACAGATAGTTCCCTGAATTATCTAAAAATTCAGCAGAACAAACCCAGAGGAATTGGGGTATATCACAAATGTCTAGTAATTTATGTATGGCAGATTTCAAAATTCATTAAACTGTCATTAGGACAATTAATGGTGTACCATCTGTATGTATTTATCTTGCAAAACCTGTAGATGCTCCAGAGGTAATAGTGGTGAAACTATTGAGTTTTTTAATGCTCAAAATTCAAAACACAAGAAATGAATTTTATATCCCCAATTTTATATTTTAAGACACATAAATGCCTGCTTTTCTTTAGATTTGTATGTATATGTTTTATATGTACTTTAAATGTATTCTTAAGGTCATTGTAATTGGCTGAGTAGGTAATTGCATGAATGAGTAGGTGTACAGGTGTTCCTAATAAAGTTAAATATATATACGTATGTGTGTGTGTATATATATATATATATATATATATATATATATATACACACACACATATGTGTATATATAAAAACCACTGACAGGTGAAGTGAATAACTTTTATATAACTTTTATTATCTTGTTACAATGGAACCTGTGAAGGGGTGGGATATATTAGGCAGCAAATGAACAGCCTGTTATCGAAGTTGATGTCTTGGAAGCAGGAAGAATGGGCAAGCGTAAAGACCTGAGCAACTTTGACAAGGGCCAAATTGTGATGGCTAGACAACTGCAAAACAGCAGGTCTTTTGGGGTGTTCCTACGTATTCCTACCTACCAAAAGTGGTCCAAGAAATGACAACTGGTGAACCGGTGATAGGGTCGTGAGCACCAAAGTCTCACTGATGCACGTGGGGAGTGAAGGCTAGTCCGTCTGGTCCGATCCCACAAAAGAGCTACTGAAGCACAAATTGCTGAAAAAGTTAATGCTGGCTATGAAAGAAAGGTGTTAGAACACACAGTGCATTGCAGACTGCTGCATATGGGACTGCGCAGCCGCAGACTGGTCAGAGTGCCCATGCTGACCCCTGTCCACCGCCGAAAGCACCTACAATGAGCACGTGAGCATCAGAACTGGACCACGGAGCAATGGAAGAAGGTGGCCTGGTCCGATGAATCATGTTTTCTTTTATATCATGTGGACAGCTGGGTGCATGTGCATTGCTTACCTGGGGAAGAGATGGCACCAGGATGCACTATGGGAAGAAGGCAAGCGGATGGAGGCAGTGTGATGCTCTGCACAATGTTCTGCCGGGAAACCTTAGGCCCTGGCATTCATGTGGATGTTACTTTGACACGTACCACCTGTCTAAACATTGTGGCAAACCAAGTACACCCCTTCATGGCAACGGTATTCCCTAATGGCAGTGGCCTCTTTCAGCAGGATAATGCTCCCTGCCACACTGCAAAAATTGTTCAGGAATGGTTTGAGGAACATGACAAAGAGTTCAAGGTGTTGACTTGGTCTCCAAATTTCCCAGATCTCAATCCAATTGAGCATCTGTGGGATGTACTGGACAAACAAGTCTAATCCATGGAGGCCTCACCTCACAACTTACAGGATTTAAAGGATCTGCTGCTAAAGTGTTGGTCCCAGATACCACAGCACACCTTCAGGAGTCTTGTGGAGCCCATGCCTTGACGAGTCAGAGCTGTTTTGGTGGCACAAGGGGAACCCACACAATATTATGCAGGTAGTTTTAATGTTATGGATGATCAGTGTACATATATGTATATATATGGGAAAAAAACCCAAAATTCCGCCTTTTTCCAGGCTGACACACATATCACCATGCTGATCATGGGGGCGAGCTAACGCCCAGGCTGTATGTGGTTTTGAGAATCTGGGCTAGAGCTGTTGAAGACCTTGTTGAAGAGCTGCATGGGACAAAAAGCTGCTTTGAATAATACATTTTGTATATAACTGGATTAAAGCACCATTGTAAAATGCGTTAAACCCAACCAACTACTCCACTGACAACTTGACAGTTCTGTGAGATCAACTGACAACTTGCTAGTTCTGTGAGATCAAAGTTCAAGACACCAGCTGTCACGTATAAGTAGTTTAACTGAACCTCCATTGTTATCATAACCTTTCAAGCCAAAAAAAACAGCATTTGATTTAAGTGTAATGAATAATGATTTATATTGGAGGAGGTTACATAAAAACATTAAGGACTGAAGAGATATTTTCATTACTCATAGCCATTGATTTATTTCAAATAAAATAAGCAGTCAATTTTATTGTTAAATTCAGGGCAGCCAAAACTCACTGAACCTTCACCCATGTCTGCATGTTATCTGTCTTTTTATTAGGCCATGACAGTCAGACAACTATCAGAGTGTTAAGTGAACTTTAGGCTCTGTGGTAACTGATGGTCCATTTAGGAGGTTATGATGTGGAGTAGTGTTGACAGCAACGCACTACCTCCTGGACTTTGGGTTTTCAATACAACACACACCTCTCTACAGTATATATACTGACTATTACAACAGCCACACGCACACACACACACAGCTGGCATCTGACAGAGCACTGAGATAAAGGTAAGAAAAATCATGTATTGTTGGTATTGTTATATTGTTATATAGATTGATTGTTACATATTTATGCAATTTATCACATACATTATAAATAAATACCATACAATTTTTTACAGACTCAAACCAAGAACCATGAAGGTGTTTGTGGTACTGGTTCTGGCTGTGTTCACAGGTATCTTCATATCTTGCATTTAAATTTCTGTAGCCTATTTATATACATATTGGCAGTACATAACCCTACACATGCAAGAATATTAATCTTTAAACCAACTGAAATTGTTTGGTTCTTTCACCAGGCTGCCAAGCCAACTTGTTCTATGCTGATGAACCCAAACCACAGCTGGAGCAACTGACTGATGCTTTCTGGGACTATGTTGCCAAGGCAACACACACTGCTGAGGACACACTGAAAACAATTAGAGAGTCTCAACTTGGCCAGGAAGTCAAGTAAGTTAACAGAACTCTGTTTACTGTCTTGATTGTTTCACAAGTCATCTTTTCTTATATGTGTATGTTTCTCCTTATTTTGCTCCATAGTGCTAGAATTACAGAAGGGGCTAATGTTGCCAGTCAGTATGCTGTCAGTCTCCAGAACAAAGTGAACCCTCTGGCCCAGGACATCATGACCAAAATCACCAAGGAGGCTGAAGTTCTGAAGGAGCGTCTTGAGCAGGACCTGACCACTGTGAGAGACAAACTGGAGCCCTATGCTGATGATCTGAAGACCCAAATTCAGCAGAGAGTGGAGGAGCTGAGAGTAGCTGTGGCTCCCTACGCTGAGTCCTTTGACTCTGAAGCTCTGAAAACTACCGTGCTGCAGAAGACCGAGGAGCTCAGGGGAAGTCTGGAGGAGAAAGTGAAGGAGCTGCAGTCCCAGCTGGAGCCCTACACTGAAGATCTCAGACAGAAAGTAGATCAGCACCTGCAGGAATTCCAGAAGACCGTGGCCCCTCTGACTGAGGATCTTCAGGCCAAGGTTGCTGAGAGAGCCACTTTGGTTCAGCAGAGTCTGGCTCCCTATGCTGAGGACCTGAGAGAGAAACTGGACCCCTACGCCCAAAACCTGAAGGACCAGCTCACCTCTCTTTATGAGTCCTTTACCAAGACCAACTAAATACTCCAAACACTTCTTTTCACTCACTGGATTGTTTTTACACTACTGAAAACTGATAAAACTGACATTCTCTATTATGGCACCTATCCCAACATTTCTCAGAAAAAATGGCTGTGTTAACTTGTTAAAGAACCAGTTAATTTCTCCTGTGACAGGAACATGGTAAAATTAATATCAAAATTTATCTATTTATTAATGTAGTGCTGCTAAGGAGGTCTTTTGTGAACACTTTTTAAATCATGGATTAGCAATAATACATTTCTTGTATTTATCCTATAATAAAACATCTGCCAAATTGAATGTGTAAAATCATTCTGTTATTACCTTCTTCGAATGTTGCAAAAAAGAAAACCAAATGGTTTCTACAGATGTAAATCAATCTATTAAAAGTATTGTTTTGACAAATTGTACTTAATCTAATACAATGGTGCTACTACTAGTCAGTTCTATGATGTTCATATCAACTATGTTATGTTAAATATTTGAAAGCAAACAGCTATTAGTGCAATTACAGACAAAACTTAATAAAAAATGTCCAGAAATCTGGTGGACCTGGATGAAAATGACATGAATGAATTCTTTAAAAAAAAACACCACCACACCAAATATTTCTGTGCCAACTGTGACAAAATCTATTTTCCATACATAAAAATGTATTACAGTTTATGTATAGTGAAGTGTTTAGTACTTTTTTAATAAACATGTCAGGTGAGAAAAAAATATTTTGGACCAATTAAAATCTATTCCTGTGTACATCTCAGAAATATTACAGCTCATTTTTTAGTTACGTTTACTGATCCTCTTATGAGAAGGTGGAATGAAGCTTAAACGTTTCACAAGTAGTAGGCTATTGTTATGTTATGTATGAAATGCGTGGAAAGATCACATGTATACCGTAGCAAGCAATCCACATAGCAGTTATGACTATGGTTGGAACTACAGGTATCCTGCCCTTCAAAACCGGTGATAGCCTTCTCTCTTCTCCTCTGCTGGGATGAGTATATTCTTCACATTACAGTGTTTTTCAGGTTATATGCTACAGAGCATTTGAAAAGAGGATTTGTACCGACAGCTCAAAAACTCTTGAGCTTTGTGGCATTTTAGCTAATATAATGGATCACAAGCAAGGAGTTATGGCCACATGCCTACCATGGATGCCTATATTGCATTGTTGGTTGTCTCACAAGCACTACACCCAGATGTGTACTGCCCAAGTGCTGAATAGATTGATGATCTTCTAGTGAGAACTGGCTAGCCTTTGAAAAAATAACTCCAGTCTACACTCATTGATCGCTCTGTGGTAGAGCTTGTCAACAACATGCTCTTAGCAGTAAGGTTCTCTGCCAACCTGGTTTATGCATGACAAGTGTGGTTAGTGCAGTCTGCTCTGCCATATGTGTCCAAGCAACTCTGCAAATCTACCCTGTGTTCTATGGTTGCTCTTTAGAGCTGCCACCAAAGAAGCCTTGGAGAGGAGAGCACATGTTTAAGAATCATGAAACCAAGCACAATCAAAGAGATTGTTCCTGCAACACTTTAAGTCACTGTAACCCGGGTCTGTTTTCCAATCTCCACAAAGAACTGCCTGCCGCAGAAAGATGCACAAGTAGGGAGAGTCACTTCTTGCCTTTGCAAATGGGTTATCAGCCTACGGCAAGACCCCAAATGCTACAAAATATGCTTGCATTTGTCTCATTGAGTGAGGCTGAGACACTCGCCTATACTCTTACAATATAGGCTGGGGAGCAACATGCTGCCACATTGGCACAGGGGTGTGTTTAAAGACACAGGGGCCCATTGTCTTTGTTGGTTTGCACAAACAGTGTGACAATCAGGGTGTCACATGGCTGAGCAGCTTCCTCCTCCTTACCCCAAATGTCCTGAGCATACATGTACAGTTACCCTCTTTGAGAACAACTCATCTGCCAAGGCTGTAGAACAGTGGTTGCTGGGACAGAATGCACTGGCCCATGATTGGCATTACCATCTAGTTTAAGCTCCAGGGCTGGTCCATTTTTGCCTTTGCAGACAAACATCAGGGTTTTATGTTTACCCTGATGCCTTCAGGACATCGTTCTAACATCACCATTTTATTCAGGACTTGGGCAGTACACATTTTGGGGTAGTGTTTGGTCTACTGATCAGAAGGTCATAAGTTCAAATACCAACACTGCAAAGCTGCTACAGCTGGGCCCTTAAGCAAGGACTTTGGGCCCTTAACCCTCAGCTGCTTAGTCATATAATGCTAAATGTTATTTGCTCTGGATAAGGGTGTCTGCCTAATGCCATCAATGTAAATGTATTAAATCTGATTCTGACAGCTACAGGAAGTTATTATAGGGAATGCAGCAATCTGGGGATGTGGGAGAAGTTGGGGAGATTGAATATAGGTTGCATACATCTTTATTCTAATTCTGTGTCAGTCTATGAGTTGTCTCATGCATTGATTATTTTCCAACGTTGACAACTTCCCCTGATCAATCTCATAAGCCTGTGCATATGCTGTTTACCCTCCCCTGAGATGGTCACTATATTTGTTCGTGACCAGTTACTGTTCCTGATTCTGGTCCTGTCTCTGTTTCAGGCCCAATTCAGGACTGATCTGATTTCTCCTGCTGAGGACTGATCTGATTTCTCCTGCTGAGGACTGATCTGATTTCTCCTGCTGGAATGGACTGAGTCCTACTAAAATTCAAACATAATGATGCCACCTGGTGTTCTCAACGGGGCTGCACCATAGCTGTTAATGGCACTGAACACACTGATACTCAGCAGACTCAGAATACATACAAAATATTTTCATATTTTTCTTAAGGTACATGTGTTAGTGTCCAACATACTGAATGTGAGCAATTATCAAGTGGCTACATACCACTGGCTTGAGGAAACCTGGAGTTATGAACTTTTAAAACACACATACATGGTGTCACTGAAACGTCCTTTTGAGTTTTTGTACAGATAGTTCCCTGAATTATCTAAAAATTCAGCAGAACAAACCCAGAGGAATTGGGGTATATCACAAATGTCTAGTAATTTATGTATGGCAGATTTCAAA